>NC_061100.1:76193512-76223512 GCF_015104395.2 Macrobrachium nipponense | reverse complement strand
ATAGGAATCCTCCAGGACACCCATGACTATAGTGGACACTCCACCAACGGTGTGGCCTCTCAGACCGCCCCAGAGTCGGTCCTCCCAATGGGTAAGCCCATCCCAATTACCATGACTTCATCCAATCCCCCCTCTGTCAGCAGCTAATCTGTCCCAGAGTAATGACTCTGCCGAATCCTATTTGGCCGAAGAACTCAGGGAACCGAGCCATGCAGCATTAGGTACGGGGATGAGTGGCAAGGCCCCAGTTGTCGCAGCAGCCAGAGCCAATGCTCCTGTGGAATTTTCAAAGGGCTTGAATCATTCAAGGCCCCCAATGGCATCGTCAAACTGACCTTGGAGAGGTCGAAGGAAGAAGGGAAAAGGGCGTCGAGGTTTTCCGAAACCTTACGAGAGCCAATAGTCTCTCTGCACTAGTGCCTGGCACAGTGCCACCCTCTTATGGAGAATTCTGACCCTCTACATCCAGCGGAGAGTGCCAGATTCTGCTACTTCTACTTCCCTCTAACCCTTTTGTAACTACTTCCTTCTGACCCTTTTGTAACTTTTTTTTTTGTACTGTCTATATCTTCTCTTCCTTGGTTTCCTTTCCTCTTCTTTATTGCCTTTAGGCATTTATCGTATATTGTATGCCCTGCTTAGGCAGAACCACACCCGCCAGCTATTCTGGCCTTATATAAATTGGTACTTCATTATAAACTACTATCATAAAAGTGCCGCAATTGGCACAGTGTCCTATTCTAGGCACTTAGAAATCCATTTGACTTGGGAAAATTTTATCCAGCAAAAATTGCTATAGCTTTAAAGATATTTTCAAAGCCTGGCTCATTGATACATTGTTTTGATTTGATTTCTGATTTAGCGTTACTCCCTAGTCTTTATAATTTGTGAAATTGCCATTGTCTCTGGTGAAATTTAAATTTTTTGTGTCATCTTATCTAATCTCTATGGAAAATTACTTCATTAAGTCTACCCTTGTTAGTTTGCACTAATGTTTACTAGGATGTAACTAATACTGTTAGGTGTCTTCTTGTTACGAGACAAAGTCACTTAACGAATCGTAGGGCTATTAACACACCTGAAAACGTCATATCGCCCCATCAGGGTAAACTAGTAGTATGTGTTGCCTTAAACAATCAAGCTAGCAGTATTATATATGATATAATTAACCCTGTATGTTAAGTTTTATCTAATCATCATTTGCTATTCATGGTTATTCTCAGTGTGACATTATATTTTAAGAGTATTCTTTATTGGAATATAGCAAGTTGTAAGTCTTTAGTCACATCAAACTTTATTTCTTAATTAATCATTAATCCTCTACCTGTCGAGTAAACATTCATGAATATTATCATCGGCAGAGGTTGAATATTGCTTTTAAGTCCACTCAAGGGAGTATGGAAGGTTCAGTAATCTATATTTGTCATTTGTCCTTGTTTCTGGCTTGTCTTGTCCATTCCAACCCGTCTAGGGTTGAAATGTCCTCTAGAATGGGGACGTGTTCAAGATTTTTAGCCAGAACCAAGGAAAGTAAGATTTCTTATAACGAGATTCATTTATCCTTATTTATATGCAAGTTGCCGCTTTGAACTGAAAGCCTCCATTCTCTAGAAAGCTATCTCTGCTCCCATTGGCTGTCCATGTGTGCCCCCCACCTTATGCAGGATACCATCTCTTTACAGACAAAAACCATGCCTGATTGTGGTAGAACTTGGGAACCCTTTGGAGTACGCCTTGCATTTTTAATAAGTTGTCTGCGCAAAATTCTGAACGCTGTGTCTGGTTGCCCCCAGCCACGTGTTTTCGGTGGATCGACAATCAACCACCTTATTAGTTTCTGGACCTATGTAAATTAATGTAAATATAGTGCATTTCAAACTAAAGACCAGCTTATATGAAAGTTCCTCCTTCCTCAGTAATATTCGCTTCTGCCATAGTTTTTTTCCTCTTTCTTTGTTGTGATCTTTCGTTCCTCCATTCAAGGCTGATTTTTTTCAGTGTTAAACTACATTTTCTAGGAGTGAATGAGCAGTTCAGAACAATATATATATATATATATATATATATATATATTATATATATATATATATATATATATATATATATATATATTGTGGCAAAGTGCCAAGTATCTGGTTACTGCACTTACCGTTCATTAATTGTTACCTCACAACAGCCAGACACCGAACCCTCATCATAGGTACTAAACGACGGAATACTCTAAAGGCAACAGTGATCCCTTAACAACTTACCAGTATTGCAGAAAATCAGACTAAGTTCATCAAAACTTGTGTGAGGTAATCTTGTAAGTAATCAAATTAATCAATGGGCATCACTCCATCAACAACTTTAAAAGTCTAAGTATTTCACCTGATTTCAAAAGTCTAAGTACTTCCCTGGTTCTAAGTCACTTCAAATAAATTGAAGGAAAACAGATCAATTACCACTCTATGTTTCTACCTAACATCAATATATTCATAATTAAATGCATGTATATACTGGTGAGAAATGAAATACTTATAGAAATTTTAAATGCAAAAATTTATTATCCAACTCAAAATTTATAAGCGAAACTCACAATATCAGGGAAAATTACTGTTACTTGAAAACAAAGTAAAGTTTAATTAATTCTTGAATCAATTAAGTAAAATTAAATCAAAATTAATTTAGCACAAAATTCAAGAAAATTAATTCAACCAAAATTCAAAAGTGTTAGGCAATAATTAGAATTTGGAAATTAATTCACAAGTGCTAAACAACAATAAAGCTTGAAAAAAATTCTAAGCGCAAATTAATTCAAAAGTGTTGAATTTCATTAAATGTTCAACGATTAAGTAATGAAAATAACTAAGTTAATTAAATTGTGAAGGCAAATGAAAACACAGAAAAATGTGGAAAATACCAAAATTGTAAAAAGTATTAATCACACAGAATATAAAATAACACACACTTCAATAAGAAATGAATAAATGCACAAAACATAAAAATCACCTCAAATGAAACAAACACAAGACTTAAAAATTTGCAATGTGTAAAAATGTAAATCTTTTCACTCAAACCATTGTAACCATTACTTATTAGTTCTCTAAACCATCATAACCAATAGTTAATAGTTTTTACCAAATCACTGTTACTATTAGTTATTAGTTCTCTAAACCATCGTAACCAATAGTTATTAGTTTCTTACCAAACCATCATAACCATTAGATATTAGTTGCAACTAATAAAAATATAACATACTTTACCTTCTTGGTGTCTGCAGCTTGTTTCACACTCACAAAAACCAGGCGCCATTACACACTAATATAATGTTTGTTCAGATTCCACAAAAACACTAAATAATACTAAATAACTCTAAGAAACATTAAATCTGAAATCTACAAGTTACGAGTGACCATTCAGTAACTATGAAATCGTTACGTTACTTTGAAATCAAAAGTGCCGTGCTTTTGATTTCAAAGTAACTTGGGTACTTCAAGAGCCTGACGGGTTAAAAATGTTCTGAGCAAGCATAAGATGACACAATGCTTCTAGAAGCTTCTAATGTGATGCATGTTTTGATAACATGTTTTGATAACAACACTGAGACTGCCAGCTCCCTTAATCTAGAGGCGATGAAAAGTAACTGAAACAATTCTAGCTTTGAACGGACAAAGATAATCTCTCTCTCTTTTCATACTACGTTATATACTCTTTTAAAACATGTTATGCAGAAATCTGAAGACACATTTTAAACATCCTACAACTCTAAGGCTAGCTAAGAAATCTGAAAAATGTTGCACAATTTTATACATAACATTTTATGCGTTTTGAAAGTAGCAATATATAATATACCTCCCCCCAGAATATTGTTTATCACAGTGATCTAACGATTCGCAACAAGATAAATAATCATCAACTACATTGTTTTTGCCACTAATGTGCTGCACTCTTAAGTTATACTGTTGCAGGCACAAAGACCACCTGGTCAGTCTTTGATTATGATTTTTCATTCTCTGGATAAATGATAGTGGATTGTCATCAGACAACACTAAAATTTCTTCGTTCCTAGGTCTGTTCACATACACTTCAAACTTTTTAAATGCTGTGATTAAGGCTAAAGTTTCCTTCTCGATTGTCGAGTATACTTTCTGATGTTTTTTCAGTTTTGAAGACATGAAGCACACAGGATGGTAGATATTATTTTCATCTTGAAGTAGAACAGCTCCAATGCCACAGTCAGAAGCATCAACTTGTGTCACAAATTTCTTGTTAAAGTTTTGAGCTTGAAGTACTGGTCTTGAAGTTAAAATGGCTTTTACCTTCTCAAAGGATTCTTGACATTCTGGAGTCCAAACAAACTTAGCTTTGGGACTAGTTAAGTCTGTCAAGGGAGCTACTACGGCTGAGAAATTTGGGCAGAAACGACGATAGAACCCAGCCATGCCTAAAAATCTCTGCAGCTGTTTCCTGGTAGTAGGTGGGGTAGCCTTACGGATACCTTCTACATTAACATTTACTGGAGCAAAGAGGCCTTTCCCAACTTCAAACCCAAGATACTGCACAGTTGCCTTCCCAAACTCACTCTTCTCTAGGTTGACTGTTAGTCCTGCTTCTTGAAGTTTCTTGAAAACTTTCCTCAGAATCTTAGTAAATCACTATGTCATCCAGGTATACATCTACTCCTTCTATCGATCCTAGCAGTTGACCCATCACTCGTTGAAATGTTGCAGGTGCATTCATCAGACCAAACAGCAGAACAGTATACTGATACAATCCAATAGGAGTAATAAAAGCTGACAGCAACTTTGCATTCTCATCTAAGGGAATTTGATAATATCCTTTCTACAAGTCTATCTTGGAAACAAACTTGGCTTGCCCAATATTATCAAGTAACTGATCTATAAGAGGCAAAGGATAATTGTCAGCCACACTGATAGAATTCAGTTTCCTATAATCAGTACACATTCTATATGAACCATCTGGTTTCTTCAATAACACACATGGAGAACTGAAGTGACTTGAACTGGGTTCTGCTAATTCATGTTGCAGCAAATACTCAACTTCTTTCTTCAAAACATCTCGATGATAAGGTGATAAGCGATAGGCTGTTAGCTTGAAAGGTTTTCCATCCTCTTGAATCTTGATCTCATGCTTGGTCAGATCAGTACATTTAGGTACATCTGCAAAAATTTCTGGGAAACTTCTAATTACTTCATTTAAGTCTTTACCTTGTTCAACACTCAGATGTTTCAACTTATCCTCTAAATTTTCCAAAATTGAAGAATTAGCCATCATCGTCTGCTGTAAATAAAGTTGTCTGTGTTATTGACACAGTTTCAGCTTTAGTTTCTGAGAAATAAGGTTTCAAGGGGTTCACATGTATCTTCCTTTGTCTTCTTCTTCTTTCTGGTGTTTCAATCACATACGTTCTATCACTTAACTTCTGAATTATCTTGTAAGGACCTTGAAATTTTTTAGTGAGGGGAAATCTCTTGACAGGTAAGAATACTAACACTTGTTGACCAACACTAAAACTTCTTAGCATCATATCTCCTTTTCATTTTCTCTTGACTCACTTTCAGATTTTCTAAAGAGAATTTTCTAATCTCTTTCAATCTTCTCCTTAAGTTCTTTACATACTCTCCTTGGCTTTCCTCTTGATTTTCTCCCCAATTTTCTGCAAGAATCTTCAACGGTCCTCTGACTTCTCTTCCAAAAATCATTTCATTAGATAAACATCCCATACTTTCTTGATAAGCATTCCTAACTTCAAACAACATTAATGGTAAACCAACATCCCATTCTCTTCCTGACTCAGAACAATACTTTGTCCGCATACTTTGCAATGTCTGGTGAACCTTTCCAAGGCACCTTGAGTCTCTGGATGATAGGCAGTGGATAACTGTTGTTCCACTCCTAACAAATTCATCACATCCTGGAATAACTTGGAAGTAAAGTTTGTTCCTCAGTCACTTTGTACTATTTCTGGTATACCAAACTTTGAGAAAAACTCCACAAATTTTTCAGCAATTATCTTGGCAGATATGCTTCTAACAGGGATTGCCTCTGGATATCTTGTCACAGGACACATTAATGTTAACAAATACTCATTTCCTTTCTTTGTCTTCAGCAGCAATCCAACCATATCTATAATCACTTTGCTAAAGGGTTCTCCTCTAACTTTTATAGGTTGTAGGGGGGCTTTCTTGATGGTTTCATTCGGTTTTCCAGCTATCCGACAGGTATGACACTCACGACAAAACCTGCTAACATCTTTGTGAAGTCCAGGCCAGAAAAAATATATCATGATCTTCTCCACAGTCTTCCTGATTCCCATATGTCCAGACTTATGAGCTACTGCTACCACTTGCTTCCTCAATGGATATAGAATCAAAATTTGATGATATTCGCCCCATACAGCATCTCCTGGTATATCTGTGGGTCTATACTTCCTCATCAGCAAACCTTCCTTCAGATAATAGCAGGTAGGAGTTTGTTGCATCTCTTCTCGATCAACAACTCTGAAGAACAAATCAGTTAACAATGAATCATTCTTCTGCAAGTCCATTAGCTTCTCTCTTGTCAATTGACCAACTTCAAAGGTTGAATTCTCAATATCTGCTAACTCAGCTACTGTAGTTTCAGGAACACTTTGACTACTAGGATTCTCTTCAGGAACATCAGGTTGTTCTTCTTTGTCGTCGTTGTCTTCATGGGAAATCTCTTCTTGGTCAGCACTATGGGAAACATCACTTCCCTGGAACAATTCTTCTAAGCACAAAGATCCTTCACTTTGTTTGTCTGTCAATGCAGGACAACGAATAAATGGTACACCACCAACTTCATTCCCCAACAGAACATGTACACCTTCCTCAGCCAGTGAGTCCTTTACAGCAAAATCAACATTCCCTGTCACCAATTCACATGACAGGTGTAAGCGGCATATAGGAGTTACTTCCTCTCCTCCTATACCCTTCAAAATAACTGAATCTCCTGTGAGACTTCTCCAACTGAGGGTGAGAACCTCATACTACCACACTATGGTTACTCTCTGTATCACGTAATATCTTGACTGGTACCTGCACACTTCCTCCTTGAGTTGAAAGCATACCCTCATAGATATATGGCTTAAATGCTTCCACACTGCTAAGCCACTCACTGCTTGAGGTAACATTTCCACTGGTTGCTAAACATTCAGCTTGTTTAGTTTCATTCTTCTCTGGAGTTTGATTCTTTCCCACACTGCTCTTCTCGTAGTTTGTTTCACCTGGTCACCTTTCACTACGTGACCAACTGACTTTGACTGCTGTTGATTCCGGTAACACTCTTGACTGAAGTGTCCTGCTCTTCCACACTTGAAACAGACAACATTAGGTTTCTGTAACTGTCTTGAAAAATTGGATGAGGATTTCACATTAGCTTGCTGAGGTGTATTACCTTGTGTACTCTTGGTAGTATCACTTGTAGGTTTCCCATTAAATTTGTTCCTGTTATTTGGATAAGACTTAAAACCTGAGCGTTGTTGACTCTGGTACTTGACATTGTAATTGTGTTCACTACTAATTATATTGACATTGTAATTGTGTTCACTACTAATTATATTGTAATCTTCACTCAGTGTAGCAGCTTTGTCAAGTTTCTTCACCTCTCTCTCTCTCTCTCTCAAATAGGCTCTTATATGTTCAGGAATTCCCTTAAGATACTGTTCAAGAACAAGTAATTCTTCTAACTCATCAAAAGTTTTAACTTTAGCAGCTTCTACCCAAAATTTGAAACACCTCACTTTGTATGCATAATCTAAGAATGTTCCCTTCTCATCTTTTCTCAAATTTCTGAATCTTTCATTGTAGTACTCTGGGGTCATCTGGTAAACTTGTAGCACACTGTGTTTAAGTACCTTGTAGTCTTTACACTGATCAGCTGTTAAGGCTAAATAAGCACTTCTCCCTTTTCCAATTAAGAAACTTTGTAGCAAAACTGACCATTTATCTTTTGGCCATCCCATACCTGAAGCCACTTTCTCAAAGTGATCAAAAAACTCATCTGGTGCTTCTTCAGTAAACTTAGGGATTAACTTCTGTACTCTTACTACATCAAATACAGGGTCTTGATTACCTTGGTTAGGGTTAGACGGTGTCACAGGTATTGTGGATCTAGCTCTTATCAATTCCATCTCCCTTTCAAACCTTAATCTTTCTCTTTCCTCTTCTGCTGCTTTTTCTTCTTCTCTTTCTCTTCTTTCTTGTTTTTCCCTGTCTTTTCTTTCTCTTTCAGCTTGCATTCTCTCTCTTTCAGCCTGCATTTTTAGCTTAATCAAATTCTCTTCTGTTTCAATGCGTCTAAGCCCTAACTCTGCATCACTTTTCTCATTCTTTTCTGACTGCTTATTCATAAGATCAGCACGTGCTACATTCAACAACTCTTGAGCCAATTCTAACTCATCTTCATCAGTTATTCTACCAGAGTTTATCAATGATTCCATAGCAATACATCTTATTTGTGCCTTTATCATACTAGTAGACGCACAACCACCAAAGGCCAATGCTAAGGCGCTCCACCGTGCCTTAGTCAGAGTGGTTTCAGATAACACTTGGATGGAAGGGGCTGCTAAAATTTCCTGAACCTTGAACTGAGCCATTTTCCTTTAAGTTATCAACTTACAATTCAATACAATAAATGCAAAACAAAAACTAATGGTCACTCTCCTAGCAAACTATATCCCTAACACCACCAGTATATGCTAGAGTGATAATAAAATCTGCTTTCCTGGTTCTCTGGGCACCATTAATATTTGTGACAAAGTGCCAAGTATCAGGTTACTACACTTACCATTCATTTATTGTTACCTCACAACAGCCAGACACCTGAACCCTCATCACAGGTAATAAACGACTGAATACTCTAAAGGCATCAGTGATCCCTTAACAACTTACCAGTATTGCAGAAAATCAGACTAAGTTCATCAAAACAGGTGTGAGGTAATCTTGTAAATAATCAAATCAATCAAAGGGCATCACTCCATCAACAACTTTAAAAGTCTAAGTATTTCCCTGATTTCAAGTCTAAGTACTTCCCTGGTTCTAAGTCACTTCAAATAAATTGAAGAAAAACAGATCAATTACGACTCTATGTTTCTACCTAACATCAATATAATCATAATTAAATGCATGTATACTGGTGAGAAATGAAATACTTATAAAAAATTTAAATACAAAAATTTATTATCCAACTCAAAATTAATAAGTGAAATTCACAATATCAGGGAAAATTACTGTTACTTGAAAACAAAGTAAAGTTTACTTAATTCTTGAATCAATTAAGTAAAATTAAATCAAAATAAATTCAACACAAAATTCAAGAAAATTAATTCAACCAAAATTCTAAGGTGTTAGGCAATAATTGAAATTTGGAAATTAATTCACAAGTGCTAAACAACAACAAAACTGGAAAAGAATTCTAAGTGCAAATTAATTCACAAGTGTTAAATTTAATTAAATGTTCAAATATTAAGTAATTCAAATAAGTAAGTTAATTAAATTGTGAATGCAAATGAAAACACAGAAAAATATGGAAAATACCAAAGTTGTAAAAGTATTAATCGCACAGAATATAAAATAAAAACACACTCTTCAATAACAAAATGAATAAATGCACAAAACATAAAAATCACTTCAAATGAAAAACACAAAACACAAAAATTTGCAATGTGTAAAAATGTAAAACTTTTCACTCAAACCATTGTAACCATTAGTTATTAGTACTCTAAGCATCGTAACCAACAGTTATTAGTTTTTACCAAACCACTGTTACTATTAGTTATTAGTTCTCTAAACCATCGTAAACAATAGTTATTAGTTTCTCACAAAATCATCATAATCATTAGATATTAGTTGCAACTAATAAGAATATAACACACTTTACCTTCTTGGTATACCAATTTTCTTTCTTTGCTGCAGCTTGTTTCACACTCACAAAAACCAGGGACCATTACACACTAATATAATGTTTGTTCAGATTCCACAAAAACACTAAATAATACTAAATAACTCTAAGAAATATCAAAGAAATATGAAATCATTACGTTACTTTGAAATCAAAAGTGCTGTGCGATGGAGAGAGAGAGAGAGAGAGAGAGAGAGAGAGAGAGAGAGAGAGAGAGAGAGAGGTCTGGACGCGACGCAGTTCAAAGATGCAATGAAAAACTTCTTCTTTGTATGGGTACTTCAAGAGCCTGACAGGTTCAAAACGTTCTGAGCAAGCATAAGATGACGCAATGCTTCTAGAAGCTTCTAATGTGATGCATGTTTTGATAATAACATGTTTTGATAACAACATTGAGACTGCCAGCTCCCTTAATCTGGAGGCGATGAAAAGTAACTGAAACAATTCTAGCTTCGAACGGACAAAGATAATCTCTCTTTTTTCATACTACGTTATATACTCTTTTAAAATATGTTATGCAGAAATCTGAAGATACATTTTAAACATCCTACAACTCTAAGGCTAGCTAAGGAATCTGAAGAATGTTGCACAATTTCATACATAACATTTTATACAGTCAAAGAGGGGAGATATGTATTTTAAAAGTAGAAATATATAATAACATATATATATATATATATATATACATATATATATATATATATATATAGCATATAATGTATATATATGTATGTATATATATATATATATATATATATATATATATATATATATAATATATAAATATATATATATACATACATATATACCACATAATACATATACATACTATATATATATATATACATATATATATATATATATATATATATATATATATTATATATATATATATATATATATATATATATATATATAATGTCACATACCCTATGAGATTTAATATTCACAATATGAAGCCATAAATACTGATTAATATCCAATTCAGTATACCAGGTGAATAAATCATATCCAAAGTTAATTATACTCAATAGTACTTTACCCCAAGTCGGATTCTAACTACTGTCATGTCTAGAAGGAAAGACTACAGCAGCTTTGGACCACTAAGCCATAAAGAGGGGTAAGTCTTACTATCAACTCTACTGTACACATACTTGTTGAAATAAATGTTGTACTTTGAATTATAATCAACCCACCTCCACGACAAAAGATAGGTAAGATTGTAACACTTTGCAATAATGAATTTTTGTCACATACGTGGCATTTTTTATTCACTCATATGGCTATACATATGTTGTTTAATATTAGTTCTCTATACCTGGGGAATAACCTTCATCTAAGAGAAATCATAATAAGTGCTTCTTCACCAGTGAGATTCCAACAGCTGCCCAGTTTAGAAACAACGATATATACATACATACATACATACACACACATATGTGTGTGTTTCAACGGCACTATGACAAAGAAGAAGAAGGTGGAGAGAGAGAGAGAGAGAGAGAGAGAGAGAGAGAGAGAGAGAGAGAGAGAGAGAGCGCTCTTGCCTCATTGTAATAACATTCATTATGAAAGACAGAGGGTCCCAGGTGCGAAGGAGATCACTCATCTCGCCGCATTGTATATCCTTAATAATTGAAATATCTCTGGAGTTCGTGCTCGGCTCTCATTCATCTGGGATGGCTAAGCAACGCTCTCCTGTGATTTACACAACCAATTTATATAACTATTATTTTCTTTTCCTCGCCGAAGCCCCTTCTTTATCATGCTAACACGAGGCAAGAAAGCTGACTATTGCTTCAAGGAATAACAAGGTGAAATTTAATGCTGGTTGGGTAACAGGTAGGGAACCAGTTGGAAGTTGCTGTTATCATTGTAACTGTATTATTGATATACTACTGGTTATTATTGCGGTATTGGGATACTGATAAAAATCCCTTAGCCTCGAACCTCCATCTTCTGAACTGAATTTGTTTTCTTAAACATTCTCACGAATAAGAAATGAGGGAGTTATTTCTATTAGAATTCTTCTCCTTCATTCATTTTGCTTTTAAGTTTGAAATCATCTGTCTTCTCATGTCTTCCTTCAGGAGTCAAGGCATCCAAAGCATCTCGCTATTTCTCCGTTTCCTTCTTCTACATTTTCTCTCTAGGAAGGATTCGTCTTATTCAAACACCCACGGGAAACGCAAGCATCGCTTCAATTTCGCCCTTACCAGCTCATACTTGAAGAGGGCCCCTGCCCTCGCCCACCTTGAGCTCTGGTTCAGTCAAGCATGACAGGGCCGCCCTCCTGACGGGCGAGATAATAACATGCAAACCTAATTGTTGCCGGCCCCCGCCTGACTTATGGCCTGGGAAAGTAAAAGTGGTGATGGGTAAAACTGCGAAGGAGATGGCAAAAGAGCAGAAGTCCATACTGGAGATGGCAAATGGCAACAAGCTTTTTGGAGAGGGCAAATAGAAAGGAGCGTACTGGAAAGGGCAATGAGGGAAAGGCATGATGAGGCCAAATAAAAGATCTATTAGAAATGATAGGACGGTGATCTGCCATGTGAATGCTCCAATGGAAATGGCAAGTACCCATTGCAGATGGCAAAACACGTGAAGAGCTTCATTGCAGCCAGATAATTAAAACCCACACTGGAGCTGGAAAGATAGGAATGCCCCTTTGGATAGGGACATTGACATTTGTAAGGGCGAATGGGAAGGCCGCTTAGGAGATTGCAGTATGTGGAGGAAATACTATGGATGATAAGTGATATTTACTGCTTTGACCTTTGGAAAGTGCTATGGACTATTGGTCATGGCAAGGTGGAAACTCTTATAGATAATGCCAAGAGGGAAAAGAATAGATAGCAGAGCAAGCAGGAAAAGGTCTAACTAGAGATGTATACAGCAGAAGGCTACATAGTAAATGGCAAATAGAGGATGCATCACTGAATTGTGAAAACTGAGAAGGCCTAAATGAAGACGAAAAACGTGGAGTGAACCTACTGAAGATGGCTAACGGGGAATTCCCCCCTAAGGAGAGATGCTATACAAAAAAAGAAAAAAAAATCAGACATGTCCCATTGTAGAAGGAGGTGCTGGTGAGGAGGTATGGATATCCTATCCGAGATGGCAAAGATGGGGGACCCTATAGAGATGGTAAAGAGGGGAGAGCCCCCATTGCGGATGGTGAAGAGATGGGAGGCCACACTGGAGATGGCAGAGGGGGCGACCTCAATCAGAGTGGTGTATGGGAAGTCGCCCATAGAGCCTGTAAATGTGTCGGGTATGTTGGGAGGTCGCGATAGTTATGGTAAATATGGTAAGTTCCCATGAAAATTGGGGAGAAGGCCACATTAAAAGATAGCAAAGAGAAAGTCCCAATAAATATGACAAGGGTGATACGTCCCTAACAGTGGTAGTGGGAGGTCATAATCATTAGATATGAATAAAGCAAGAAAATGTGCTGCAAAGTGCAGGAAAACAATGATTTGAAATGGTTGTGCAGCGGGTCACATTCCAGCTTTTTACTTTTTTTTGCCTGGAAGTTACATCGCAGGGATATAATTATATCTAAGAAGCCATATTGACAAGTATAGCTGCAATTTTCATAAAATATCCAGGCGCGATACGCAAAGTCAGTTGCATACCAAACTTGGTTACAGTTGAAATAACTAATGAAAAAAACGGCTAAATTTTAGCTTCAGTTTTAAAGCCTAACCGTAGATTTAGTTTTTCTCTGAAATTTTAAAATCTGTACTTAACAAAAATTCGCCATATTTCGCTTAAAGCTCAAAATCGAAATGCATTAAGCACAATTTCTTTTTGGACGTTATAATATGAACACAGAATCAAGGTAAATTATTTTGGGAAAATCACATCTCGAAGAATAAATAACAGTAAATTGCCTATAATTCAGATCGGGGTAGAATTCAACGAGATAAAAATCAGAAAATTCCACTCAGAATCCCACTTCCCTTAGGTGAAAGGGAATATAATTGGTCATTGGCATTCAATGGAGCATGTAACAGAAAATTTTAGATTATGACCGACAACTCTCTCGACACGGGTAAGGAAATTTAATTAGTCACCGGAAATTATACCGTCACGGAACAGTCAGTCTGAATGACCATCCGCAAGACGTCCAATAATCGCAAGGAATTGTGGGTCGTCAGCTTTGGAGACTGGGAGGAGTTCACAAAAAGTCTGTCCTCCTGGAGATTTGGCACCTGAACTTTCCTTTTATTTTAGTGTGCCGAATCTTTTCTGATCTGAGAGCACAATGAATGGGTGACTTTCAAATTCACGTTTAAAAAATGGGCAGTGGGATCAAAGATGGAGTCGGAGTCGACTGTAAGGAGAGAAGTTGAACTGGTGCTGACATTTTTCATTCAGTTGCAGGAGAGACTGTTTAACGTGCTCACCTTTTTTCGTCCTTTTCATTTAACTTCCGTTTTATTATTAAGTTGTCTTTTGAAACATTGAAGCGAGTCGATTATCTCTTCAAATCTATATTTTCACCACGAGTATAATTTCAACGAGAGCAAAAAGTATCTCACTTCAACAACAAACTTCAAACCGAAGGCGCCACAATCAGCTCTGGTCATCGCGCCATCGTCTTATTGCAAAAATAATGCATCATACTGCGCTCTCTGACACGTCTGCCTAAGGATTAAATGTCTTGTCAAGAGTCTAAATCCTCTCAGGAAATATATCTCTACAGAGACTTAAACTTTGAGGAAGAATGATTAAAAACGCAAATTTCTTCCAAGAGAGGATTAAAAACCCGATCTTAAACGCGTGGAAGATTATCTTGCGCAGTATTCCAAGGACATGAGTTCTATGTATCCATTTCAATAGTTTCTACTGATGTAAGGAGGTATATCTCATTGTTTATTCCCGGAGCTTCCCTTGCGTTTTAATAGGATTTACGTATATTCAAGTCACTAGCTTTTCAATGTCAAGAAACGCGAAATTCATTCCTACCCACACCCGGATATCCTAGACGGGTTCTGGAGGTGAAAACCAATTCTTGCTCATTCGGTGGCATAGTGGTAAGGGACATTAACTTACTGTACGTTTATTGGAAATCTTTTATAAGTACTTTCTACATAGGACGTTTTTAGTATGTAAAACTTATACTGGAGGCATGGTACAGGTAAATCGTTGGAACACGTAAACATACACACAAGTGTGTGTGGGTTTAATAGAGTTTAAATTATTACTAATTATAACTATAATTTTTAGTTCAAAAGGATATGTAACAGAGATTATAAGATGATAGCGGGTATTAACTAGATTATATAATTATAATTAGAGATATACTTTGATTATTATATGGTTTCTTTATGGTATATGGAATTACTAGAAGGCGAGGTAGAAAGATTTATTTTGAATATAGTGACGTGTATATATTTATCCATAGTACATATATAGATAGATATAGATATATAATACGGTATATAATATATCAATCCATATTCTTAAGATAGTATTTTATAGACGAGATATTATATACGTATATATTATATAGATATAGAGATTATTATTTTTTATACTATATCGTATTATAGATTATACTATATACTTATTATATCTAGATAATTAGATATAGATATAATAATATTATATTTATATTATATAGAAGTATAGATAGATATATTATAGATATATATGATATAGTTAATCGAATGATAATACGTATAGATGATACGGATTATATAGTACACGGTATATAATATAGATAAGAAGATATTATATATATATATTAATATGAGATATATAAAATAATAGATGATAGATATAAGAGATATAATCACGTGAGATATATATATAATACGATTATTATATATATATATTATAGAGATATATGATATGATAGAATATAGATATATTAATTATTTATAGATACGGTTATCTTATATATATAGATATATAGCATATAATGGTATACTAATAAATATTATATATGATACTATATTATATATATATATATATATATATATATTATTTATATATTTCATATAACTACCCCATATTTATTTAATCAATATTTAAAATTTAATATATATATAACACACACCAATATATAGATATATATATTAATATTACATATATATGACTATATTTAATATATTATATGTATATACATATTTTTTATATATGATGATACATTATATATATTATATATAATATATATTAATATATTTTAATATATATAGATAGAATGATATGAAATATATATAGCTATTATATATATATATATATATATATATATATACATATTTATTAGATATATATATACTATATACTATAATAATATATAAGATCCTTATCCATATATTATATGATATAATAATTATATAGATAAATACATATAATGAGATATATAGTACTATATATATATAGATATATATATTATATATATATTATATAAGTTATACCTATATATATAGAATATATATAATATATCATACTTAATTATATATAGATATATATATATATATATAGATATATATATATAATATTATATATATATATCATTATATTATATAGAAACATCAGGTTATAATATATAGAGAGATTTTTATATATATAAATAAATAAATTATATATACCGTATATTATATATATATCGATATATAATATAATATAATATACTATACGAATATATATTATAGATGTAATGTGTGAGTACGTGGTTGTGTCGCGCGTGTGTATATAAAATATTATTATTAACTAATATATATATTGAGTAGATATAATATATATCATATATAGTTAGATATTATATATGATTAAGATAATATATAATATTATACACACGCGCAGTCTGCACCACACACGTACACAAACACATTACATATATATATATTATAATATATACTAATATACATTAGAATATATATATAGAATATTAGATAGATATGAATACTTATACTAAACTACGTAATATTAGGAAGTAATTTAGAGAAGATAGAGAGATAATATATAGATATATATTATAGAGTTATAGATAATATATATATAGATTTATATACATATATATAGAGATATATATATATTATATAATATAATAGATACGATACTATATATGAGATAAGAGAATAGTTATTCTAGATAGAGATAGAATACTTAGAAGATATATATATTATTATATATACCACATTTATATCTTATATTATATATATATATACTATTATATATTATATAGCTATATGATATATACTTATATATATAATATTATAATAATAAATATATTATTAGAAGTACTAATTATATATCATTCTATGAGATTAGATATATATATATTATTAACTACTATAATCTTAATATAAATATATATAACATATATTACTTTATTAATATATATTATAATATAATCAATATGATATTTCACTTTGATACCACATTTCCACGGAATACAACATTCAATTGAACTAGCAATGGTCCTTTTCAAACGGTTAACCAGCGTTTTTTGAAATTGGCTTCATATTTTGCTTAAGTATGGTTCGTTTCACATTCAGTTCTTCAGGTTACTAATGGACAACAGAATGGGGTTCTTCACCATTTACTCTCAGTATTTTTTACAACGCGGGACAGCTGTTTTCGTCAAACCTATACGTATTCGACGTTATCCAAGCGTACTGAGACAAATGGTGAGCCTACTTCGTTGGGAGAGAGGGGGGGAGGGAGGAGGAGACGGTCATGAGGACGGAAAGGTAGTACCAATTGCCCGATTCTTAGGCTTTTAAGTATTTACAAAAGACTATAGTGGGAAACATAAAATAACGACAAATAAATAAATATGTTAACAACAAAGAAATTAATAAAATAAAAAGTTGAAAAATAAAATTAAAATTTTATATAACACAATTATGCATAAATTACTATATTAATTACATAATATTTAATTTTTCATTGAATGTCAAGTGTTGCGCTCCTCGTCCGGTCGTGGTATGGTTTTGTTCCACGCGGGGCTGAACGGGTCTGCCTACCTCACATAGGGTAGGGCAAGGATCCAGTCTGCTCCTCACGTTGGATGTTAAGGTTGGGGCGCTTGCATTTGCCCCCCCCCCCCCCCCGATTGGCTTGACTGCTTCATGATATCCAATAAACCGATTGTAGTTGCCTCGTTCCTTGTTGTTTATTTGCATTTGGTTTTGGTTTTGAGAAGGTTCTTGCTAAGGCATGGTTTTTTATTTTTTTTGTGGGTAATCCTCAAAGTGCCTGGGATGCAATGGCTCCTTGGTTTGTTTTCCTTGTGGGGCCTGCATGCATAACGTTTGAGTTTGTAGTGGGTTGTGTGTCCGATAACTATGTGCAACTTTTTTGGGTAGGGTATACGACAGTTTGCTCGTCAGCACAGAGCGTGTAAACTTGTATACCTATATCATGTATTTTAACCCTCTTTTCTCCGTCGATGGGGCCGCTACTATTTTTCATTACCAAATTAGGACCGTAAGGTTTGTTTTGGCAGTAAATCCTTGGCTGTTATTTTTGTTATATTGGCTGCTAGGGGAGCTGCGGTTCCGTCTTCGCCAGTATACCAAGGATGGTGTAAGGACAACGCTTATTCACTAAATTTTTCTCTGTACATAATTCATTCATTTCGCGTTGTTCTTATTACTTCCCCCTGAGAGAGCAATTCAGACAGGGCTGGTTTCTTTCCGTCAGTTGTATTAAAGCTTGTTTATAACCACATATTGATGTACTTTTATTATTTTGTATTTTATGTCTCTCAAGAAACACCAAATCAGGGTCTCGACCGACCCAGCTTTTACTCTCTCCGCAGGGGTCGGTGACCACATTTCCGTCCGCATGCTGTAATTTATTTATATTTCCCTTGACTGTTAATAAAAGGGTCAGTACAACCTTCTACCTGCCTCTTTGTCCCACCTCTCACAACCCCTGGTGAACCTTCCCGGTTTGGACGGTGGGACCCAAACGACGGTTTTTGGCTCAGCCATTAAGGGACTCCACTAGAACACACCGCCGATCACCTTTCAGAGATCTTTAACGGACTCATACGGCGCCTCAGTATAGATCTCTGAAAGCTCCTACCGTTGGAAATAACCAAGCTGCCTCTAAACGGGACGAAAAAAATAAAACGGCATATAACCTGCCCAAGTCGGGTGTTTCAGGCTGTTTCCTCAAAACGGTTTGGCCCGCCACTTCACGACTCTTGTCGACCGTATTTTTGTGAGAGAGGACAATGGGGCCGCAGAAACAGTACACCTCGCGGGAAACCTTAGCGGGAAACCCTGGGGCCTCCCGCCCCCCCCCCAGCGAACTGGACTGCTGACACAGCGGCCCGCTCTAGCTTTGCAAAATTGCCCCCCTTCACAAACGGGCTGACAGCCCGGTACTTCCTGGTTTCTTCCGAGCCCGAAGGGCAATTCCGGGATCGCGGGGGGCTCACCAAACAAAACAAAGTGCTCGGCAGGCTGACCTCGTCGCAGCGGCTCTCCACCCGACAGAGGTCGCTCGCCGGAATTTATCTAACTGGCTGACGGTTCGGTTCGAGCCACGAATTCGGGACTTGTCACCGGCTCGATCGAGATAAAACGAAAGGCTCCTTGACAGCCCTATTTCCAGTGCCTATCGCTGGAAATGGGCCGCCCGCGCCCACCTCGACCTAGTCCGCGAGGCCAACCCCATGCGCGGCGCCGACAAACCCTCCAGATGCCTGGGGGGGACCAACTGGTGGATGGGCCATCGTCCTCCGTCTGTCCCGAAATAGGGCCCCGACTGGAAAACAAAAAAGGTAGAGATCAGGCCTGAGCCGCGAAATATTCCGCGGCAATCTCGAGAACCGGAGCGTCCGAAAGCAGATGGACCGGACAAGCGTACATACACCCTAGAGGACGACGAACTACTATGAGACGCCAAAGGCAAACAAGCTGACGTTTGTCAACAACAATGCCGCGAAGCTCGCCGCCCCTCCCCCCCCGGCTATCTCCGTAGTGCCTTGGCCGCAGCAGTGAAGGAAGAACGACGACCGACACGACCAACGCAAAGATGTATTCGGGCCCGGGGCCCCCCGTATCCCAAGGGAAGGTTTCCTCCCACACGCAGCGAGGTGAAAAACTCCTGAGTGTGCCCGCTTTCCACCGGAAGGTTCGAGGGAGATTCGCCATGGGGGGGTGTGGGGGGGGGGGGGGGGGGGGGGGGGGGGGGGTCAAGGTGGGGAGGTCGGGGGAAAACGGGGCCCTTTGCGAAAGCCCTTGATTCCCAACAGTTCAAAAAAACGACGACGGCAAAACAAACCAAAAACCAAGGCCCGCCCGGTGGCAACGGCCGCGGATCGGAAACAACCACCACCCGTAGGGTTCCTACGTACCGCAACGCGATCTCCGTCCGGAGGATGTCTTGGTGGATACGGGGGCAATGCACTCGAATTTCCCGCCGTTCAGGAAAACGACCGTAGCCGCAAAGCCCGACATCAAAACATAACTCCTCCCCTTCGTCGCCGTCAAACGAGGACCCCCATCCGGTCTTCCTTACGGCAACGAAAGTCCCCTCTGAGATAATCCATCTTGGGGCTGATAAACTACTGTCTGGGAATTTCACCAAGCGCGGACGTCCAAGGATCCCGCTACTGGGGTGGGGGCAGACCTGTGTTTCCTGGCGCAGAACGTGGCCTCCTGGTGGACGTGGGTGGGCCGCAAACCAGGCCTCCTCGACACGGGTGGGGTACATGCCTTGTTTCCCTTCCACTATAGCACAGGCCCGGGCACGGCCCCTACAATTTGTAGCCATCGCCCCCACCCCCCCAAACAATACGGCAACCCTCCTGCAGGAGTTCCCCGAAGTCTTCAAGCCGGTAACTTCGGTTCAGGGGCAGGGCAGGGACGCCACCCCCAAAGCATGGGATATTCCACCACATAGCACCCCACAGGCCCCCCGACACACAAGCGAAAGTTCGCGACGACTCCTCCCTGGCCCTCCAGGGCCGCCTCCAGGGAGGCGAAGCACCAGGCTTTCTCGGAGAATGGACAAAAATGGGCATTCTTGCAAGAAAGCATCGAGGCCCTTGGGCGTCGCACCCCTGCACATGGTACAGAAACTGACTGGCCAACCTGAGGGGCCCTGTCGGAAGAACTTACAGAAGACTCAACCCTCGCATACAATTGCCCCGACCCAATACCCTCCCCTGTGTGTCCTAAACATGCAGGATTTTGACAGGGGCCCTTTCATGGGCGGCGAATGGTCTTCACAAAAATGGACCCCTCTTAAAATCCTTTATTCCAGGTTCCAGTGGGCACCCCGAGGATGTCCCCAAGACTGCCATCATCACCGCCTTTTGGATCCTTCGTTTTCCATTACTCAACCTTCGGCCTGAGGAATGCCAGGGGGCCACCCTTTCCAGCGCCTGATGGACAGCATCCATGGGGACCTGCCCCTTCTGCGTCTGCGTACCGGTCTGACCGATATCTTGTTTTTTATTTTTTCCAGCGGTCCCTTGGAGGAGGAGCATCCTTACATCAACGTCCGAGCTGGTCCTGAACGGCGTCGCCCCTTGCAGTTGGAAAAAATCGGGCCTGGTCGGTACCGTTTGCGGACAAAAATGCACCCTTCCGGCGGCCGAGAAAGGTGGACTTCACTTCGGACACGAGATCTCCTGTCGACGGGCGTGCGCCCCTATGGGCCTCGAAGGTAGGCATGTGCAGAATGTTCCCAACAACCAACCTATAACCGTCGGTCAAGTCCCTGCAGGACGTTTCATCGGAATGGTCAAATTACTACCTGCCGATTCATCCCCGCCGCCGCCCAGCACCATGTTCTCCTCTAACACAGGTCCCCTGAAGGGGAAAACAAAAGGCCTAACAGGCCCAACGGGGAGGCCGAACAAGAGAAGGCTTTCAACGAGACCGAAGAGGGCCCTCGCCAGAGCGGCGACATTATTTGCCACCAAGACCCTGCTCGCAACCTTTAAACGCCATCACCCACCTGACGCCAGCAACGTCGCCTGCGGGGCTGGTCCTCGAGCAGGTGGTCCAGGGCGGAGCCCCAGACCACTCCCGATTCTAACAACAGCCAAAAATAAAAAACCTATCAGCCGCCGGAGACGAAGCGGTACAGCACGTTCGATTCGACAGCGAACTCCTGGCAAGTGTTACCCAAGCAGATGCGACATTTCGCCGCTACCAACCTCCTCGAGGGCTTTCCCCCTTTACGATCCAGGACGGATGGACGCCACCCTCCCTTTGGTAACACCGCCACCCAAGGCTGGGCGACGTCTTGCGGTCAGCGAGGACCAACAGAGGACACCTAGCAGCCATTCGCCAGAGTTCGGTTGCACCCAATCAGTACGTGCCCTGGCGAAGAAGAACCCCCGTGGACAGTACGCCCTATCGAGGATAAGAAAATCAACGGCCAGGTTGAGTATCGGGGTCGACTACGAACGGAGCCCTCGCCCGCCCGGGAACAGGCTGCCGACCCGGTAGACTGCCTGCCCGCATACCGTGCACACTGGCTATCACACCGCCCTCAAGTTGGGAAGACGTTGCCTTTACGGACCCGCAGGCATGACGCTCCTACTGCGACATCAGCCACGGGTGCCGCCCGCCCTACGCCCAGCTGATCCCGAGCCTCCCCCCGAATAAAGGAAAGCCGTGGTTGTCACGACCTCTGCAATCACGGACGGACTCTCGCACCTCCCCTCGGGTACCGGAACGACGAGGTCGGCACTTCCATCGATATGGAGAAGTCTTCGTGCTGGCATGGAATTCGGAAAGGACTGCCCACCGAAGTTGGGCCCAGGACCCTGCGGTGCCTTGCCAAACTAAGCAAAATCAGTACGGCACACTGGAATTAGGCGTGGGGAAATTTCCGCAGGCCGAAACGAGAAGATTCGGCCACCCATCCACATAGACGTCGTTGGCCCCCTGCCTCCCCCGTATCCAGAAGGCGCCAGGTACCTCGCCTGACGGTAATCGATCGCTCCACCAGATGGCACCCGAGGGCCAACGCCGATGTCGGAGGCGACCACCCTCAAAGCATGTGCCGCAAAGCACTTCTCCCATCGCCAGCTGGATCAGTCAATTTCGGAGTGCTCCAGACGAAATCACGGAACAGACCGCCCGGCGGACCAGTTTTCCTGTCGGAGGTTGTGGACTGCCGCCCTGGCCCCGGCCTAATGGGAAAACGTCGCTACATGCCAACCACCGCCTACAACCCAGCAGCTAACGGCATGGGGAGGAGGAAGTCCCCCACCGTTCGATCAAGGCTTCCCTGATTCTGGCAGCGCCTTGCACCGACGAAAATTTGGAAGGAAAGCCAACCTACCGGGGGTCCTGGGTTATTCCTCGGTCTCTCAGGACTGCTCCACCGCGCGCTAAACGCGAGGGCAAGCACCGAGCGGGAGAAAGGTATACCGGGGAGCCATGAACAGATCCCTGGCGAGTTTCTTCCCGACCAATGCCGACGACAGATGCGACGTTCTCCATCGCCAGGCCTTCGGGAATCCGCCGGGAAGTTACGGATGCCCTGCGTTCAAAACCTTCTCCGGACAGAACCAAATCTAATGATTTCCTCCCGAACTGGCCCTAAGTCAGCGTGGCAAAGCACGTCTTCGTCGGGACGACGGCCCCCGCCGCCCCCGCCTCGAACGAGACCCTACTCCGTGCGGTCCCTTCCGCCGCTCCATAGCGACGCATACTGACCAAGGCATATTCTCTTATCCGATCAACGGTCGCGAGGACTGGGTCACAATCGAACCCGCCCTGAAACCAGCCTTCATCATGGACGAGGACCTCGCAGACGCGGATTACCACAGGGCGCCTCCCAATCTTCCTCGGAAAAAAAAGCGACATCCTTCGACTCGCCAAAAACCAAACCCCTAAGCCGTAGCCGCGGCCAGCCCTCCCTCGAAAGACGGTCGAACCCCCCGAGGATCACCTCAGGGGAGGCACATCCCGTCCCCGGAAAACCCCGAGGATCTACCACAACAACTAAAACTCACGCACGCCGGAGGGCCGCCTCCGCCGTCGCCAGCTCGCTATTCCGCGAGTGAAAAAACAAAAAATGCCCTGAAGTACAAAGAAAGTCAGACAACAATCAACATCTAAATTATTGTTGTCTTAGGGGGGGGCATATTTGGTAAGGACAAACGCTCTTATTTCATAATTTTCTCATATGTACATAATTC
The DNA here is from genome assembly GCF_015104395.2 of Macrobrachium nipponense. Taxonomy (NCBI): domain Eukaryota; kingdom Metazoa; phylum Arthropoda; class Malacostraca; order Decapoda; family Palaemonidae; genus Macrobrachium; species Macrobrachium nipponense. The sequence goes on along the minus strand of NC_061100.1, from coordinate 76,199,448 downwards.
ATCATGTTCGCGTTGTTCTTACTTACCCCTGAGGGGGGTGAGGACGCATTCAGCGGGCTTTGCCAGTCAGCTGTAATAAAGCTTGTATAACCCCAAATATTTGCGTACTTTGATATTTTGTATTTTATTTCTCTCCAAGAAACACAAATCGTATCGGGTCTTCGCCGACCCCACTTTTACTCTCTCGCGGGTCGGTGACCCACATTTCCGTTCCGCATGCTGTATATTTATATGTTTCCCTTGACTGTAATAAAAAGTCAGTACAACTTTACACCTGCCATCTTTGTCCAACCTCTCACAATGGCTTTCCCTTGTACAAAACTTGCGGGATCAATGTCCCATCTGGGATAGCCGTTATTATGAGAAGCAACTTGTTTCAACTCTTCTTTGGTACTTTCTTCCAGATTCCACAGAGAACAATCCAGGCAAGTTGTCTAAAAATCAGGTAATGTGATGAGGCTTTCCATAAACCCGACCCCGGGAACCAACAACACAACAACAAAAAGACAAAGAAATAGTGATATACCATCAGATATCCAGACAACTAAACATACCACGAAGATGAAAGGAAACGCCATCCTTGGTATACTGGCGAGAATGGGGTTAATCACTGTTATGGAATTCAGCCTAAGTTTCATTAAAACTGGTTGTGAGGTAATCGAATTAAAGGGCAGTTCCGACTCCTTGAACTTTTTTAAATTTAAGTATTTCAACTGGTTCTAATTCACCCTCGAGGGAACAAAACAGCACAATTACCAATTATATTTTTCCCTAAACAAATTAAATACAAAAACTGGTGGATTAATAAAATGCCTCCATATAACTTTTAAATAAAAAAATTTATTTCCAAATTCAAATTAAAAATTTAGGTGAAATTTACCAAGTCTCAGGGAAATTGTTATTACTTGAAAACAAAAGTTTAATTAATTCTTGAATTAATCATTAAAAAAAATTAAATCTCCAAAAACTTATAAACTTTAGCAAGCAAAATTAATTAATCAAATTTTAAAATTTTTTGTTAAAATTCAAACTTATCAAAAACTATAATTCAAATTTGAAATTAAAAAAAAAAAAAAAATTCAAGTAAATGAAAATTAATTTCACGTTGTTAGGAATTAAAATATTATAAAAAAAACTATATATATTCAAACTAATTTAAACAAAATGAGAGAAAACTACAAAAAACAAAAATATGAAAAGCAATAAAAGCAAATTATTAGTACAAACATTAAAACAACATAAAATAAAATGGACATGTCCAAAAGAACAAAACAATAGAAAAAATGTGCAAAAAGACTAATTTAATTTAATCCAACTCACTGTAAAAAACTAAACCTTAAAAAAGTGCACTTCAGAATATTTGCCACAAATAACGATTACCTTTTCCTTTTTACCAGCTGGAATTTCACTCAAAAAAGAAGGCTTTTTTATTTTTTACTATTTTCAACACTTTTGTGGCAGCCACCAAACAAAACTAATAACAAAAACTATACTCAGATTCCACCAAACTAATTAATATGTTACTTAAACTAAGTAAATAAATTACACAGAGGTAGCAATAAAGGATGACCAATGCCTAATTTATCAAAAACAGGAGTTACATTACTGTGGGATGGAAACAAAACTCCATTGAGGCGAGAGGGGGAGTAAGAGAGAAGAAGCAGCCACTGGCTTCCCTAACACACAAAGCTAAGTCTCAAAGTGGAATGAATGATTCTTTCTATATGCATATATCAAGTATGGGGCCCCTTGGCTGAGTAACGAGTTCAAGATGAAAGCAATTCATGTCATCTCAGTTACGTCATGGAATTTTCCAATTCACAATTAAGTACTTACAAGTTGATAAGTCCTCTTTTGACAAATTGAAAGAGATAAGAGTTAATTTATTAGAGATATTAAATGGTTTCTTAGTAATAGAATTTTTAATTACTGCAAGCAAACACAAAATGTATCTTTGTATGGAAGATTCCCGAAGGATCTGATGCCGTATCAAGAGATCCTTACGTGATCGCGTACGTGAATAAATAGTTCGACTGTGTTCACCATTTTCAAGTTGTGAATAACAACCCTTCTCTCTCTGCATTTTAAGTTACTTCTCAACAATGAATTATACATTATTTAAACATATTATCTTTAAATATGAGAATCTGAACATTAAAATATACATTTTACCACATGATACACAGTTTCTGAGAGGAATTAATTGTATTACCAAAACCATAATTGCATTATGAAACTCACATTATAAGATTCCTCCCCCAAAAGATTAGTTATCCTGGGGTTGAATCCAACGATTCACAATGAGATAAATAATCAGCAACTACATTGTTCTTACCAGATATGTGCTAAACTTTTAAATTATACTGTTGCAAGCACAAAGACCACCTGGTCAGTCTTTGATTATGATTTTCATCCGCTGTATAAATGATAGTGGATTGTGATCAGACAACACTAAAATTTCTTCGTTCCTAGGTCTGTTCACATACACTTCAAACTTTTTCAATGCTGTGATTAAGGCTAGAGTTTTCTTTTGAATTGTTGCATAGTTTTTCTTGTGCTTTTTCAATTTCAAAGACTGGAAACATACAAGGGGTAGAAGGTTATTTTCATCTTCTTGAAGTAGAACAGCTCCAATTCCAATTTGTATCACAAATTTCCTATTAAAGTCTGGAGTTTCAAGTACTGGTCTTGATGTTAAAATGGTTCTTACCTTCAAAGGATTCTTGATATTCTGGTGTCCAAACAAATTAGCTTTGGGATTAGTTAAGTCTGTCAAGGGGGCTACTATGGCTGAGAAATTTGGACAGAAACAACGATAGAATCCGGCCATGCATAAAAATCTTAGTAGCTATTTCCTAGTAGCAGGAGGGGTAGCCTTACAGATACCTTCTACATTAGCATTCACTGGAGCGAGAAGGCCTTTCCCAACTTCAAAACCATGATACTGAACAGTTGCCTTCCCAAACTCACTCTTCTCTAGGTTGACTGTTAGTCCTGTCTCTTGTAGTTTCTTGAAAACTTTCTCCAGAATCTGCAGATGTTCTTCCCATGTTGTAGAGTAAATGACATTGTCATCCAGATATACAACTACTCCCTCTATAGATCCTAGCAGTTGATCCATCACTCATTCAAATGTTGCAGGTGCATTCTTCTGACCAAATGGCAGAACAATATACTGATACAGTCCAAAAGGAGTAATAAAAGCTGACAGCATCTTGCATTCTCATCTAAGGGTATCTGATAATATCCCTTCAATAAGTCTATCTTGGAAACAAACTTGGCTTGCTCAATATTATCAAGTAACTGATATATGAGAGGCAAGGGATAATTGTCAGCCACACTGATGGAATTCAGTTTCCTATAATCAGTACACATCCTAAATGAGCCTCCGGGTTTCTTCACTAACACAATGGAGAACTGTAGTGACTTGAACTGGGTTCTGCTAATCCATGTTGCAACAAATACTCAACTTCTTTCTTCAAAACATCTCGATGATACAGTGATAGGCGATAAGCTCTTTGCTTGAATGATTTTCCATCTTCGATCTTGAAGTCATGCTTGGTCAGATTATTACATCTAGGTACATCTGTAAAAATTTCTGATTAATTTCTAATCACTTCACTCAATTCCTCACCTTGTTCAACACTCAGATGTTTCAGTTTATCCTCAAAATTTTCCAAAATTGAAGAATTATTCATCTTGCTCTCAGTTCCCAATTCATAGCTGTTGTTGCCTTCTGTAGATGCAGTTGTCTATGTTATTGACACAGGTTCAATTTTAGTTTCAGAGAAGTAAGGTTTCAAGAGGTTCACGTGTATCTTCCGTTGTCGTTTTCTTCTTTCTGGTGTTTCAATCAAATAGGTTCTATCACTTAACTTCTCAGTTATCTTGTAAGGACCTTGAAATTTATTGGTAAGGGGAAATCTCTTGACTGGCAGAAGCACTAACGCGTGTTGACCAACACTAACACTTCTTTGCTTAGTCTTCCTATCATATTTCCTTTTCATTTTCTTTTAACTAATTTTCAGATTTTCTAAAGAGAATTTTCTAATCCCTTCCAACCTTTTCCTTAAGTTCTTCACATACTCTCCTTGGATTTCCTCTTGATTTTCTTACCAGTTTTCTGCAAGAATCTTCAACGGTCCTCTAACTTCTCTTCCAAAAATCATCTCATTAGGTGAACTTCCCATGATTCCTTGATAAGCATTCCTAACTTCAAATAACATTAAGGGTAAACCAACATTCCATTCTTTTCCTGACTCACATCAATACTTTGTCAGCATACTTTTCAAGGCACCTTGAGTTTCTGGATGATAAGCGGTTGATAACTGTTGTTTCACCCCTAACAAGTTCATCACATCCCGGAATAACTTGGAAGTACAGTTCGTTCCTCTATCACTTTGTACAATTTCTGGTATCCCAAACTTTGAGAAAAACTCTACTAGTTTTTCAGCAACTATCCTGGCAGATATGATTCTAACAGGGATCACCTCAGGGTATCTGGTAACAGGACACATTAGTGTCAACAGATATTCATTTCCATTCTTCGTCTTCTTCGGAAGCGGTTCAACCATATCTATAATCACCTTGCTAAAGGGTTCTCCTCTACCTTCCATAGGTGTTGAGGGGTAGTTCTGAATAGTTTCATTCGGTTTTCCAGTTATCTGGCAGGTATGACACTCACGACAAAACCTGCTAAAATCTTTGTGAAGTCCAGGCTAGAAAAAATATCTCATGATCTTCTCCACAGAGTCCCTGATTCCCATATGTCCAGATTCATGAGCTACTGCTACCACTTGCTTCCTCAATGGATATGGAATCAAAATTTGATTATATTCACCCAATTCAGCATTTCCTGGTATATCTGAAGGTCTATACTTCCTCATCAGCAAACCTTCCTTTAGATAACAACAGGTAGGAGTTTGTTGCATTTCTTCTTGATAAAAAAACTCTTGAAGAACAAATCAGCTAATGATGCATCATTCTTCTGCAAGTCCAATAGCTTTTCTCTTGTCCCCTGTCCAACTTCAAGGGTCGAACTTTCACTATCTGCTAACTCAGCCATTGTAGTTTCACTACTATTTTCATGAACACACTGGCTACTTGGAGTCACTTCAGGAACAACAGATTCTTCTTCATCTTCTTGGGAAATCCCTTCTTGGTCAGCTCCATGAGAAGTATTACTCCCCTGAAACAATTGTTCTAAGTTCAAAGATCCTTCAATTGATCCTTCTTGGGCATGCAAATCATCAGTTTCTTCACCAGCAGGCGTAATCTTCCTCATACTCCTGGTAGTTATACAACTAGAGAACAGGTGGGGGTTATTCTTCTCTAATTCCACCGTAGGACTACTCCTCTGTCACTACAGGACAAGGAATATATGGTACACCACCAACTTCATTTCCCAACAGAATATGTACACCTTCTACAGCCAGTGAGTCCTTCATAGCAAAATCAACATTCCCTGTCACCAATTGACATGACATGTGTTAGCGGCATATAGGAGTTACTTCTCCTCCTATACCCTTTAAAATAACTGAATCTCCGGCGAGATTCTTCTCCAACAATGGGTGAACACCACTTAACACCACACTATTGTTACTCCTTGTATCATGTAAAATCTTGACTGGCACCTGCACTCTCTCCTTGAGTTGCCAGGGTACCCTCATAAATATATGGGTTAAAAGCCTCCAAACGGTTCAGCCACTCACTGCTTGAGGGTACATTTCCACTGGTTGCCAAAACCTCAGCTTACTTAGTTTCAGTCTTCCCTGTAAGTCTGATTCTTTCCCTACACTGATCTTAACAGTCTGTTTCACCTGCTTACCTCTTACTATTTGACCAACAGGCTTTGACTGCTGATAATTCCGATAACACTCCTGACTGAAGTTTCCTGCTCTTCCACACCTGAAGCAGAAAACAATAGGCTTTTGCAA
>NC_061100.1:76181012-76188512 GCF_015104395.2 Macrobrachium nipponense | reverse complement strand
CATATGCAATTAGAGGGAAGCCCTATGTCTAAGGGCAGCGGCCTTCATTCAGTATCAAAATACAAGTCCACACCTATCCCCAGAGTCTCATAGTAGGAGTAACTGGAGGAGGGCCCGAAGCAAGGGGACAAAGCCTAAGGAGTACCTTGGGAAGAGAAAGCACTTAAGAACGTCCACAGCTGCCATTGCAATAGCAGTAATGCCTCCATCAGCTCTACGCCACCCAAGTCAGGGCCCAATATTTGTTGGGCCTCACATAGGTTACCATCTTGTCCGCCAAGTCCACGTATTTGACGACTGCGGTGCAGATAACCATAATTCAGGCGGATAAAATTTCTCATGGAGTTCGGTTTCAGAGGCATAAGTTAAATCATGATTGAAAGCCTCAACCATGTTAAGATGTTCTGCCTACCATCCGGTTGAGAGTTGCAAGACCTCAGAGCTCAAAAATATGTACTTTGGCTGTAGCTACCTATATTCCAGGATGTTATGATGTCCTGTTAGGACAGGACCTTAAGCCTCCCGCCTTTCAAATTAAGGGCCCCTACCCTTACACAAATCCAGACCATTCTTGCAGTCCTCTGAGACCTACCTCTGTACAACCAGTGCCACTTGACAGCATCAGGCAGTGCCATGCTCTGCCCCTCATGAACGTTGAGCCACGTCTGAATCCTTTTCCTCAGCCAGGGACGGCCTCAGTACCTGTGCCAAGGCAAGATTAGAGTCTTCCTCATGAAGCTCCACGTCCAGGCTACTTCTCCGCAGCCACCGGCTCAACTCTGCTACTGATGCCGGAAGCAGTGAAAGGGCCAATTCCAACCAGAATTCCCCAGGACATACCTGACCACAGCGGAAGCTCCATCAAAGGCGGGACCTCGCAAACTGCCCCGGAGTCAGTCACCCCAAATCGAGAGCCCGTAATCACCTCCTCCTCTGCCCCTTTGTCAGCAGCTAATCAGTCCGGGCGTAGGGACTCTGCCGACCCTCAGTTGTCTAAAGAACGTCAAGGACTGAGTTGAGCAGCATTAGGCATGAGGGCGAATGCCAGTGTTCCAATGTTCAAATTGTCACAGCAGTGAGTGCCGATACTGTTACGGCATCTTCTTTCAAGTCTCCCCACAGCATCGTCAAACTAACCTTTGAGAGGTTGAAAGAAGTAGGTTAAAGGAGGCTGAGGATTCCAGAAACTTTGGAGGGGCCAATAAGCTCTCTCTGCACTAGTGCCCTGGCACAGTGCCAGTCATTTAGAGAATTCCAGCCCTTCTTCATCCAGAGGAGAGTGCCAGATTCTGCTACTTCACCTTCCTTATTCTTCTTTATAATTTTCTTCCTTCTTTATCGTCACCTTGTAGGCACCTTTCTCTACTGTATGCTCTGCTTAGGCAGAGCTTACTCGCCAGCGATTCTGGCATTAAGAATTAGTTCATTATTTGGAACTACTATGATGGCATCCACGAGCTTCTAGCGATACCCTTTAAAAGTTCCCAGACTTTCCACCATAAGTGCCACTTTTGGCACTATATTCATTAATGGGAGACTTTGTAAAACACACTTATAGCCAGATAGAATGCATCACTCCCATCCTTCTTAGTTCTATCTTTATTTTTTATTCTACCCGTCTGGCACTGGGTCAATTGTATTACGAAACCACAGGGTCCTTAACATCCCTGTGAAACACCAGTTAACAGCATGAACTGCCTTAGGTTAAATAGATGGTATTCATATATGATAGAACTATATGTTAATTACTAACCCTTCTAGAATCAGGTTGGAATAAGATTAGTGAGATAAAATTATATGCTCACTTAGTTATTACAATTATTTATTATTTCACTTAATTAAAATAATTGTGATAAATTTATTAGCAAATCTTTGAGAATAATATGCCTGGGCAAGGTAATATTCATTTAAACATTAAGATCATTATATTTGATTTATTGTTGTTCACTTGAACTTTGAAGGACTTTCTCAAGATAACTTGAGTAATTGTAGCTTAGTAAAAACTATCTACAAGACGCTCAATATCAAATTAGAATACTTATAACTAGTGGTTTCAAGGCAATAATTCTAGGTGCTTGTGTAACATGACAGCAACAAAATTCACTAAATTAAGTCCTATGTAATCAGATTTATCAGAGAGGAGAGAAGGAGAATTACATCATTGCAAAATGGCATTTCGCCAGTTCGACCCATCTAGGGTTGAAATGACTTAAGTTGGGAAGGTATTACTTAAGTTGGGAAGGTATTATATATTTTCCCCATTTTGCCACTCTGTTAAAGTAAATCGTGTAAATAAACAATCACAAGGCATGTCTTTCTCTCACCCTCTAAGAGCTGCGCTTCTCTCTCTTCATTTGTCCTGCCACTCGCCTGTCTTTGCAGAAACCACCGGCGACAGATACTAAAAGCTGAGAATTTAGCCAGCTGCTGCTGGAGGGCAAAAGAAGTTAATAAAAGAGGTCAGCAAGAGAAATTAGCTCTCAGATTCTCCATAGATGAGCCCTAACTCTCAGTGAAAGCAGCAGTTCTCCATCTGCTGAGCTGCTCTCTTATCCCCCTGCCCTTGTGTTTCAAGTGGCTGTATTCCGCACCATACCTGACGGTATTGGAGTGAATTTCCCTTCCTTCACTGGAGCCCTTTAAGAAGTGGAAACCAGTGACCAAAAGACGGTAAAGTACGGTAAAGTACAGGTGTAGTTGGCAGTCACTTTTGTCTCTATTACTGATTTTTTCCCCATCTCTGTGCTTGTGCAAATGTTCATAGCTACCCCTTTCCGCCCCCCCACCCCACACAGCCGTGCTCCCCTGTTTTATGAAGGTAATCTAATTTAAGCGCTGTAGTTCCCTTGAATGAGATTCACTGGTGCGCATTGTTTGAATGACCTGCCTGTATTAGTAGTAGCTAAGAGAATCTACAAAGGTTGATAAAGTAAGTCTGTCTGTGTTTTACACTCTCCCATTCAGTACAATACTGTCTATGAAGTAATTCAGTCATTCCTTGCCCTCTGAGGGAGGGAATTCTGAGTATGTAAGATTTATAAATTAAGCAAATATGAAGAGTATGAAGAGTTGGCGGCATCACTGCATTTAATCAGTCCTTTGTGTGCCGCACGTTTGTTGACAGGTTAATATCTTGTTTCAGATATTCTGTCGCCATCATCCCTGCTGTGAGAGGTGGACTTCTTTATCCTTAAAACGCTCAGGGCACCCCTTATTCGCGCTCCAAGTCCTCACCACGTGTCGGCAACCCGGCCACGTGATTTCAGTGCTACAAGCAACTGTTCTTTCAGAGAGTCCTGGTATGTCGAGTAATTAACTTATGAATATATCCCCTTTTAAATTTGATCCTTAGAGTTTTCCTTACATTTTCCCTTGAAACCTAATCTGGGCCCTAAGCCGTAAATTTCTCTTCATAAACTACACCTCATAAGGCCTTCCTTTTGATTAAGTCAGATGCGCTTAACCGTTCTACAAGCAAGAAGTGGCTAGATTTATGAATATATATATATATATATATATATATATATATATATATATATATATATATATATATATATATATATATATATATATGTGTGTGTGTGTGTGTGTGTGTGTGTGTGTGTGTGTGTGTACTATCTGCAATAAGAAAACTATACGAAATAAGACGAAAATTACTAAGGATTTTTCAACTGTAGAATACTACTTTTGGAAAGAGCACGTTCAGAATGTTGCCACTCAATTGAAACCACAAATTAGTTTTTATGATCCCTTATACCTGATCTTACGGGTAACGGGATGCGAAACGGGTTATTTAAAGGAACCGCCGATCTCTTTCACAACAGGCAAGTACCGACAAACAATGTCGATTCTCCACTCGGCCGTCGGCACGAGTTTAGAGAATGTTACAAATTTATCAAGTAGGAATAAAGGCGAACAAATATTAAACTCTATACAAAAAATATTTAATCCGCTTGAAATGATTGTCATAAAAAAATGTTTTAATTATCACTGGACCAGAAGTTATTACTCTAGTATGCATATACTTGACAATATAGTCACTAGAAATCTTTTTAAATATTCGCCCACGATGACAAGAGGCATAGTTTATTCTACGTTTGCATTGCTTTTAGTTCTACGAAAAATTTACTTTATTAATCATATAGTTCACTCTTTTTATGATAGAGAACAAAGGAATGATAAAACTGGCAAACAAGCAAAAATACATTATAACAATACAAAAAATATAGCAATGAATAACAACACACTACAGAAGAAATGCAACCCACAATAACCAATTTACCTTTTTTCCTCCCAATTCAATTTTCTTTCTTAGACAAATTTTCGGTTGACATCGATATATGAATAAAAGAAATAGCCAATAGTTATTAACTAGATCTACGCAGGAAACATAGTTTTGCCCTAATAACTTGGTCTAAGATAACATTCCAGGTTCTAATCCTATTGGAATCTTTAGTGTAAACTGAAATCCTGATACAATAACACTATTTTGGAAGCAAAATTTCCTAAGATTAAATCAGGAAATTCTAATGTAAAGAACGATGGGGCAGGCAATCTGATATCGTCATACATGGTACATAATCCCCAACCCCGACCCCCAAAATTCTTAGTCTGCACAGGGTAAATATTCGAAGTGGTAGCCTGACGGGTGTTCAGAAATTGCCTGAGGGGGTAAGGCGAGGAAGCCTCACCTCATTTCTCCAAATCATAATTTCTTGTCCCAGATGAAAGTTAAAATTCTTATTTAAAAAGTCAAACGAAAGATTGATCTCCTTGTTTAGGTGAATGCTCTTATATGACGAATAATCCTCTAACCAAAGAACCCCGTTCAACCACTCGAGTCATGATCACTCGCCTTTCGTTTCAGTCACGTTTGGTAGTTGTGTAGTTTTCTTGGTTTTTGTACGACTGCATATCAACCCGAAAGAGTTGGTTCATTGCCACACCATTTTTCATACCCATTATATAGCTTTCATATATTTAAATCGATTCAGTAGAATGATCCGTGCTGTAATCCATGCATTTAATGTCAACGATTTGGAAAATCTGGACAATTTCTGTATTTTCACCATATTTTTAATTTCTGCTTCAGCACCCCGAATGCTTCTGAATTCGAAAATTTAGAATTTTCATCGCATTTTGACTTAAATGTTTTTAATGACCTTTGTTTTTTATTCAGAAACTCATTTGTTTTTGTTCCAAAAGAAGGAAACTGCGATCTTGTTACTCATGTATCTGCATTAATTTATCATTCAAAGATCATTCCAGCCTAGAATCCTTGATCGAACTTTCGCCTGGGAAGAAGGGTTCATTTAGAAAATCGCCTCCCAAGTAGCAATTTGAATGTTTTGTTTAAGTTTCCCCTCCTTCTTATTTAATGATTCTATTTCCTTTTGCAAATGATATCGCTTATCTGAATTATCCCCCAGGTTTTCTGCCTCCGCAAGATAAAGCACAGATGTTTTTTCGACAAGGGACACTGAGCAAAGACAAAGAAATCAAATATTCTAATGCAGGGATGAGGGCCTTATCCGAAAAGGGCTCTCAGACAAGAATTTTTCTCATAAAGAATAATTTCAGTGTTAACATTTCCAAAATACTAAATGACTTGTATTTATACTAAGTTTGAGAGCATAGGTGCATTGTGAGACATACGACAGTCCTCTCAAAATTATTTCTTAAGTCTGAGTTTTACATACGCAAAGAAAGCACAGAAAATAAACAAAACAGTAATGGGAAACGAGAGAATTATATATGTTTAAAAGTCAAGGTAGCGACACTGACTAATCGTGAGATGCCAGATAGTAAACTGCGGTGGACATCTTTCTCAAAACAATCATTGCCAGATACATGCATCCCGCAGAATTGGTTCTAGTCTATTACTATGGCTGAACTAATAATAATTCTGAAAAAGGGAAGAATTTTCGGAAACAAATTTGCATTAGAATAAACCATTCTATCTCGATCGCAGCCAGATGGCCCAAATCCCCAGACTGGGAGGTTTCCCGAGAAACGAAAGACAGAGTTCCCAGAAAAGTATGAATAATGATTAGAACTAAATTAGCATTTAGAAACCGTCACGAACCTTACGTCCCAATGGCTACCTCCATTAGTAATGAGGTCGATAAGACAAAGCAACGGGCATTAACCATGCTCCTCATAATTAATGAGGAAAGAAGACAAAGATCTCTCATAAGAAATTATGTGTACGAGGGCTATCTGCTTATGTAGAGAAGGTTTACAATGAATGCCCAAACATGGTTCCCGAGCTGCAAAAGGGAAGAACAATGCAAGGGTCGAACCGAAAGAGAGAGAGAGAGAGAGAGAGAGAGGAGAGAGAGAGAGAGAGAGAGAGAGAGGCAAATAATATGTACAAACTGTTGAAAAAGGCCAGGTTTTAGTTCTCTTGTAAAATAATAACTGACGAGATTCACGACTTCAGTGTAACATACTGAACAATATGGTCACCACCAAAAGTATGAAAAAATAGGAAATGATCCAAAGAAAAGGGGAGTTCGGTGTGTGCTCCGTCCCTTTGTTTAATGTTTCAACTTTTAACCCTCTAGACGTTTACATAACAAGCCTATCTAACAGCTGGGCAACAATTCATTGACACCCGTTGAGCTATCTCAACCTGCATCACATACGAGCGACACCAATGCTGATTGACGACAGTTATGTAGCACAGAGAATTATATCTGATTTATGAGAACTGTTTGGCATCTCATACAAAACAAGCCGAGTCAATTCTCTACCTTGTGTACTACACATATTGCACATTACGGTCTAGATGCAGTTCTGCTTGATCAAACGTACCTCAGGTTTTGAATGAATCTTCGGCCGCAGCTGCAATGGGCTGAGGACACAAGACACGTCACCCTTTAGCTCGTCTGAAAAGGTATATTTACCATGGAACGGCTTTTGTCTTCTGCAGTGACGTTCTGACAGGAGAAAGGAATCTTATCAGTACTGTATAAGCATGTATACATGTTATATACATTTGCATAATTCAAAATTAATAGCATAATAATTTTTCAAACATCATGTATACGCTAACATTTTGTGTGTCCAAGAAGAATATTTGGATAATTTGACTGCGATGGGTATTTTTTAGGTTCCCGATCAATGTAAATGAATAAAAAGAAACTAAATACGAATAAATATATACTTTGAGAGGCACCTCTTGAAACTAAAATCTGTTATTAAAAGATCCTGGATTACTGTTCTTTGATGAAGATCACGAATCAACCAGAAGTATCAAATAACACATATTAATGTATAAGTATATGTATATGTGTACACACACATTATATATAATATATATATATATATATATATATATATATATATATATATATATATATATATATATATATATATATATATATATATATATATATATATATATATATATATATATATATATATATATATATATATATATATATATATATATATATATATATATATATATATATATATATATATATATATATATAT
>NC_061100.1:76071012-76178512 GCF_015104395.2 Macrobrachium nipponense | reverse complement strand
AGGACGACCAACCAGTGCCTTTGACCCATGCCAAACTCAATGACCAGACACGAGACCTGAACCTTTCCAAGGAGTCTGCCCAGCTACTGGGTTTTCGTCTTCGAGAGAAACGTCTACTGGCACCAGGAACAACATTCTATTGGTATCAGGACCGTGAGAGAGAATTTAGAAAATTCTTCACGTTTAATGAAGCATCTTCACTGGTCTACTGTAACAATATTGCTGACCTTATTGAATTACTTGGTCTGAAGTATGATACTATAGAATGGAGACTTTTCATTGACTCATCTAACAGAAGTCTCAAGGCAGTTCTTCTGAATAATGGAAATAAGTTTTCATCAATCCCTGTTGGGCACTCAGTTGAAATGAAAGTATCCCACAAAAACGTGGAACATATGTTGTCCGCTCCGAACTATCAGGAACATTAATGGTTGATCTGCGGAGATCTTAAAGTTGTTGGATGACCAGCATTATATCAGACAAGAGTGGCCATCAAGACAAGGATTAAAACCTGGGTCACACAATGTTCTGTCCCACCCCCTTGTTGAACCTAGCAAGATAATGCTTCCACCCCTCCACATCAAACTCGGTCTCATGAAGAAATCTGTATAGGCATTGGACAGAGAAGGTAGAGGATTTGCTTTCCTCCATCAGAAGTTTCAACAAAAAAGCATGGAGAAACTTAATGCAGGTATATTTGATGGTCCTCTACTAAGGAACTCATCAATGACACTAGTTTTGATGAGGCACCGAATCCTGCTGAACTCTCTGCCTGGTTGTCCCTTAATTCAGTCATTGCAAACTTCCTTGCAAACAACAGAAGTTCCCCGTATCAGAAGGTGGTTGACGAGCTAATGGAGAATTTCCGCCAACTTGGTGCGCACATGTCGGTGAAATGCACTTCCTCCGGTCTCATCTGGACTATTTTCCAGAGCATTGTAGAGACCTTAGTGAAGAAATGAGTGAGGGCTTTCACCTAGACATCAGTGTTATAGAGGAACGCTATCAAGGCCGACGGAATGTTAACTTTCTGGCCAACTATTGCTGGTGCCTGAAGAGGGATGTGGAGTCTGTTCAGAACAAACCGAAGTCCCTGAAGAGACCATTCATCCATGAGTAGCTTCCTTATTTCATTATACTCTTTTTGCTATATATTCAAAATATTTTGTGAGCCTTCTGTGAACAAATCAGTCTAATATTTTCAATATTGTTTCATTCACCTACAAATAAATTGGAATTTAGGATATTTTTAATGTGTTAATATTTCATTAACTTGATCTGATTGAGTAAAATGAACATGTTTTTGAATTCAGTGAAAAAAACTGGCCTAAAATCAGGTATTATCTTTTAGACCTTGAAAACAGCGCAGGCCAGTGATAACTATTATAAGGTATACACTGTTACACAGTAGAGCTAATAAGAAAGAAAAAAAGAAAGAAGGCATATCTCATCAGGAAGTGGCTGCAGCAGTAATAAGTGTCATTCTAAAGTGTCCTGTGAATTACAGTCGCTTATGTTTGCTCCACCACTACTGAGTTGAGTTGAATGTATAATTTGGGCCAAAGGCCAAGCACTGGGACCTATGAAGTCATTCAGCGCTGAAATGGAAATTGACAGTATAAGTTGGAAATGTTTAACAGGATGAAAACCTCGCAGCTGCACTATGAATCAAGTGTTAGGAGAGGGTGGAAAGTAAGACGAAGAAAGAGAATGTGGAAGGAGGTACAGTAAAAGGAACGAAAGTGGTTACAGCTATGGGCCAAAGGCACGCTGGAAAGAACCTTAAATAATGCCTACAGTGCTCTGCAAGAGGTCCGCTGACAGCACTTCCCCTCTTACGGGGGCTCCACCGCTATTATATGAATCGGAATAATCGAAGTTGAAGAGTACAGAAAAATTCATGGGAAGCATTTTGATAATTGGCCATTTCACCGAACGGGACTCCAAACCTTTCGAAGACCGCTCTTCTAAGCAATTACGTCATTGGAGGTGCCTTAGGTTAGCAGCGGAACTGAGGACGAATTTGTGGCTATTGACTGAACAAAGTTGGACTGCGGCATCAAATTCTTAGGGAAAACATAAAATTCATGAGTGTGTTTTGAGAAATGAGGAGGAGAAGAAGAAGGAAGAGGCGGAGGAGTAGAAGAAATTCCACAAGAAAGTAATGAGTCTTGATGTCTGCCGTGACACCAGGATTATTTAGCGCTTTCCGCTATGTTGCAGCGCACTTCCCCCTTGATTAAGATGGGTTCGTCTGCTTCAACTGCTGAGCCGCTAATTTCTCTCCTGAACCTTCCAGCCCTCAGTCAATTTGCTTCTTTGCAGCGGCAGGACAGCAAATATATGACGACGATTTCCGCCTTACGGAGTAGACCGCATTTTGGACAATATATATATATTTTTTTTTATTAATTCTGCATTCTTCGGCAGGCTGAGAAAACGCAGAGGAGGGGAGGTCATCGGCCCCGGCCAGCAGCCATTTGAGAGACATAAATAGCAATTTCGTTTGGTGTAAACAGGGAGCACTTCGAGCTCCCTGCTTCCTTAACTGCGCTATCAGGGCCACTGGGAAGGGCCACTTGAGGGATGTGGTTAGTTAGGCGATGGGAAGTCATTGTATTTTATTGCTGGTAATGCACTATGGTTAGCCAGTGGTCAGTGGAAAGAGATCCCGGGTTCCGGAAGGTTCGGCGTGGGGTGGGGTGGCTGGACGGGCCTTTGCTGCTTCGATTATTTAACCAACTGGAGTATATAAAATATATCTTTCCCTTTAAAAACGGTTCAATTTCAGGCTTTTTGAAAGCCGGAACAGTTTTGAGTGAGGGACTAAGAAACTGGTAATTCACTGCCCTCAGCCGGCCAGTGACCAAGGACCTAGAATTATCAGCGCAATAAGAAATGCAATCACGCACAGTTCCTTTCTTCATGCCACCACGAATGGACTTTAGAATATGATGAAAATTTAACATAATAAAAAATAATTTTCAGTCTGATATTCTATGAATATTTAATAGCGTATTACAGACAGGCATGACTGTCCATTCCGACAGCCTTCGCTCAGTGGAATTGGGCCGTTAATCTTATTGCTTAAGTTCAAATACTGCGTAAATTGGATTTTACGATCTTATCAATATTTTTTCTTATGATGTCAGTATATGCATGAGAACCGTTTCTAGAGAATGCGACGTCCAATATGCGAAGTCGGAGGCATCAGAGCGTGACGTCTCGTAAGTCAGTTCAGAGAAATAACGCGTCGCCTCCAATATTTTGATAAATGGGCTTAATAGCTGAAACCCCTTTTGCATATAAACGTGATCAATTTTACACTTGAAAACCGCTAATTCAGCGCGGTATACTGTGCAAGGGCGTGGAGGATCTTGACTCTTTTAATGTGAGTATTTACATGTATTAAATCTCTCGCCGCCTCGTTGTTGGCGAAAAGAAAGAAAAATACTCTTCATCTTTTATTCTGGAAGTCTTGAAGGGGAGCTGAGGAGAATCGTGATTCTTCCCACACGTATTAGAGCGCTTTCAAATTATTGGATTACCTTAAAGACTTGAATGTTTGCAAAGAAGGCGTTCTAGGAATGATGAATGGGCGGTGTGCCACACAACACACACACGCACAGACACACACACACACACACACACACACACACAGAAATTTTTTTTCCAGTGTACCAAGTCTATAGAGTTATCACTACAGACCTTGCAGTATATATTCAGACATTCATGGACGTTCATTCTGATATTTAACACCAGCCAGTCAAAAACTATTCTATGGAACAAATGCTGAGAGAAACCGATGACACAAGTTAGCAGCCGGATGTTGATTACACCCTCGTGCACAAGACCGCTGACGGGGCGGGCAGTTTAAAGGAGGAAACAATAATTGAAGTTGTGGAACCAAATCCCAAATGTTTAAAATCCGCCACATTAAGTCTCTCACAATTTATATAAAAAAAAACCGCTTACAAAAAGCCGAATAACTATTTCACAATTTTCTAAAGGTCAGAACTTTCATTGGCTATGTTATTTTACAAATAAACTTAAATTATGTTAGGTTAGACTTATCTGGACCTGATGTCTACCTTTTCTCAAAATTTTACTGATAATAATCGACTTCGCTGTACCCTTTACTTAAAATTTTATAAAAATTAAAAAACTCAAGTGAACTATGCTAACCATAAAAAACAGTTGAAGATGGGTTATGGTAGTATTTTACGCAATGCATATTATGGTAAATTTTTAGTTTCAGCCAAATTTGGAAAAATGCAATAAAAATATATTTGTTGCATCAGAAATAGTGTGGTTTCAATGAATTTAACGTTATTTTGACTGCAAACCAACCGATTTAGAGATTTACTATGTATACCCTAGTTCATCCCACCAATTATGGGGGACACCCTTTGGGAACCGGGATTTTGGGTGGGGGAAGGGGGGGGGGGGGGGGAGGGTGGGTTGTTGGGGCATTGAAATGATATTTGCAATAAATGAATAATTAATGTTCCAAGCACCCCCCTCCCCTCCCCCATACCCCTAACTATGGCCTACCGGGGGGAGGGGGGTAGGGCCCCCAGCGACCCCCCATTAAAGCCACAGTAATTTTCAGGGCACCACAGAACCTACAACAAAACCCATCTAACCTAAACCTAGGGGTCCCTGTACCCCTAACCCTAGGCCTAGCGGGGGGGGCTCCGCCCCCCATGCGACCCCCCCTTAAGGGCCACAGTGATTTTCGGGGCACTAGCCGAAACCTAATACAACCACCTAACCTTACCTAGGGCCCTGTGACCCCTACCTAGGCCGAGCGGGGGGGCTTTCCGTCCGCCCCCCCCTGCGACCCCCCTCCCCCCCTTAAGGCCCACAGGTATTTTCATGGGGACACTACCGAACCTAATACAACCAACCTAACCTTACCTATGGGCCCTGTACCCCTTACCTATGGCTCCTAAGCTGGTGTGGGGGGGCTCCCGCCCCCCCTGCGAACCCCCCCTTAAAGGCCACTACCTAACATCCATCAAACCAAATCCAAAGTGATGGTACTGCTGTATACATCGTTATACTACCACCATTATAATATACTCTATAAATTAATGAAGCTTACCTTAACTGTTGGTTGATAAAAATGTGTTCTGGGAGCTTTGAGGGAAACGTGAAGCCGTTGCAAGGTTCCTGACATGCAACTTAAAGTAGGAAGTGGCCAGGTACCGACGACCACATTTGCACTGCAAACAATCGGTAGGAAATCGAAGGTCTGTCAATAATTAATGCCAGAAGGGCCAGCCACTACCTCTGCCATAGGTACAGGAAGACAAAATGCCGTTTTTTGCTTCATTATTCGAGTATTCAGTCAAACAAGGATACCAGTGGACACTAGACAGGTAACTGTATTACTCCGCTGAAATGCTAGTGAAACTTAGTTTTCGACTCAAGTCATTCGTAATTGGTTATGAAACCCATGACGTCATAACGATGTCACACCTCTCAGCCAATAATGAGTAACTGGAACTGCTTTTGTTTGCGTAAGAAAGTAAGTTAGAGGGCTCATTAAAAGTAAACATTACCGTAGAGGAAACACCTCTCCCGACTTAGAAAAATTCGAGGTAAAAACTTAATCTTTTTTTTCTCTGTAAGTATGCATTAGCGACAATAATGTATTGAGAAGAAGTGTTTGTTATCACGTGCTTTACTCGGGAAAATAAGCAATATAATAGATTTCCCATAATGGTTGAAACTAAAATATTACCCATATTATTCTTTTAGGTCATCCCCAAGAATATGATGATAGATACCGAATATTCAGATCCTCAAGCCAACAATCTTCAATTCTACGCTATAGAGAGCAACCCCGTAGTGCCATGACTTTACAAAGTATAATGAACCCTCGCTCATTAGCCCCATGACTCTACAGGGTATACAGTATACTGAACCTCCACTCTTTAGGACGAACTCTGCGCTTTGTCAGTTGTGTGCAAACACTTGTGGTATTGCAACCAACCCTATGGTTCTTTCAAACTTACTGGTTGCACAGATGTAGACACTACCTCACTATTATTAGATGCAAAGAAAAATTATTGGCAACAAGTGATGAGTAGGATAACTATTCAGAGGTTTCGGCTCACACTTGATAATTAACAGCGTTTCAGTGCCTTACTGATGAGATATTATCATCCTTAACCCTTTAACCCAAAAGCATTACGGCCTAGTAACTGGTCGGATTACCAGTGGCGGATTTAAGATGAAATTAGTTGAAAACACAAAAAACAAACCTCTAACTTTAAACAAGCCCTACCGATTCTTATTAATAAAAAAAACCTAAACGGTAATAATTCCATGTACAAATACTCGATTCATGAAAAAGGCTACATAAACCTAGTCAGACGGATTTAACCGGAGCAATCAAATTCCGTGCGTCTGTCTATACACCTGAACGCCAACCACCCCCCCCCCCCCCCAAATAAAAATCACCAGACTGTGTTAGCTTTCCTGTACTTTACATAAGCAGACTATAAGTTTAAGTAGAGTTTTCACATTATAGATCCCACTATTATGCCCTGACTGCGAATGACACACATTCTTTCAAATACCAAAAAAAAATTTATTTCCAATTCGCTAACGTTATTATCGGATCAACTAACCTCTGACCAATACCGGCGCGAGATTTGGCGTTTATAGCACAAAGTGGACGATTCCTCCACCATTGTTCTAAGCGACCCACTGCCGTAATACCTTCACTACCACTTGCTAATATCAGACTGAACTGGTGTTTATTTTTACAGAGACATCTCAAATTGACAAACCGCCCGTCGGCGTAATTATCCCGTTGACGATGTTGGGGAAGGGAAGAAGTTCGCGATGGTCGTTCAGTGATTTCATCATTTGAATAGTTTGGTGATTACCGAATAAATCCTAACAGCTAGCTGAAAAGCATGACATGTATCTCAATTTTCTTATTAACTTCAGATCTTTTTCTTACAGTAATCTATTTAGGTTTCTTTAATATTTCTTATGTGAGCAAATTGCATCGCAAACCCCTTTGGCATACTTCGTCACCCACTAAGTTGAGCGGGTGATAACGATCACCTGTCCTGGTTGGCTGTTGATAAAAATCGCCACGCAAGACATCTTTGTGGTCGAAATTTCGCTTATCTGCGATAACATCCTCATTCCCCGACCTAAATCCTTACCAGATATGCCTCCGACGGCTGCTCAAGGCAAATTTCGTGGAAATCAAGGCAGGTTTGGGATAATATGTTTTCGGTGCTCGAACGGAATTAGCGGCCGGAGTATGCAGGCAATAGTGCCTAACAGATAAGGAGAATAAGGAAATGCTTATCCGATGGAAGAATGATATGAGAATTCATTGACAGGTTTTGCGTACATGCCAACGTGTGCTTGTGCGTGCATTCCGTATATTATCATGTTCATGCTTATACCCTTGTGCGTGCGTGTGCTAGCACTAGTATGCGTTTATGTATACTTAGTATATAGACAGCAGATATTATTATTATTATTATCACTTGAGAAGGCTCAGGTCATACATTTTTCCCATGCTGTGCTTAAATTCCGGCGAAATATAGTAGATGGCCCCCTTTGGGGGGTAGTACAGTTCGGGATTACTAAAGGTTCTTTGCAGTGTGCCTTCGGCCCCTAGCTGCAACCCCTTACGTTCCTTTTACTGTAACTCCATTCATATAATCTTTCTTCCATCCACCATCTCCTAACAATTATATCATGATGCAACTCCGAGGTTTTCCTCCTGTGATACCCTTCAGACCTACCTACTCTCAATTTCCTCTCCACAGCTGAATGACTTCATAGGTCACAGTGCTTGGCCTTTCCCTTAACTCTATATTCAATTCAATTCAGATATTGGTGTGCAGTTTATCACATTCACAAAGGTACATATGTATGAATATGTGTGAGTTTTTATTGAGAGAGAGAGAGAGAGAGAGAGAGAGAGAGAGAGTGAAGGGACCCTCGGTAAATCTTATCCTCTTCCAAGCATTGCATTATGACCTCACTTATCTCTCGCGGTTTTTCCCAGCTTGTAAACAAACATCGAGCGGATCCTTTATCACGAGATCACGAGATAATCGAGAATCCTTTTTCGTGTGATCACGAGATAATAGCAAAGGATCTGTTGAGGATATCAGATAGAATCTCACTTCCAAGATGTTCGGCCGAAGACGATGATGTGATTGCTGAAATATTCGCAAAAGAATCCATTGCAGCATTCGAAAGAAAGGGAAATTCTCACTCTATCCTTCTTTGGGAAAGAGCAACAGGATTGGCAACCATTCATGTTGTATAAATTCTTGCAAATGTTGAAGGTGTAGTATTCTTAGGCTCTGTTTTTATTTACTCCTCGAATATTTTATTTGGAATTCCTAGTGGTTACTTTAGAATGTGGAAATGGACGGATGGTTTTCTTTTCTTTTACACTGGATTATTTGGCATAGATGTAAAATTTCATTCACCAAAATTATGTTAATGATTATATAAAATGGCAATGCAATTCCATTTACGAATTGATCTATAGTGGGCATAGAATAACGTTTTACTACTTTATCTGTGGTATAATTTCTAATCATAATTAATATTCTACAAAAGAATGCTTAAACCAGTATCATGTTGTTGTCCTAAACAAAATAAGAGAAAGGAATACCAACTCACGTTTAAACGCTCGTCTCAGGACTGAAGTTAAACATGTCAATCATGTTTCCTATTTTCGAAAATATTTCTGTCATTTAATTGTTTGGTTCGAAGCATCCCTTTACTTCGCGAATTGCCTGATGTTCGTGTCGTCTGTTTGCTTTCATTTTCCTATCCTTCCTGTGTGCACTTTATTCTTCCCGTCTGTTCCTCATTCTGCGTTCATTTTCTCCTCATTCTGCCTTTCTCTTTTGCCAGATGAGCGAAGTCTCTTCTGAAGAAGCTTGTTAAGCAACTGTTTGTTGACCTTTCTGGCTAGTTCCGAAAATATGTCTACGCCTTTAGAATAATAAGAATGTTGCTTTTCAGTGCGAATGTCTCTTCGGGCTCAGGGATTCAGCTTTCCTTTGATGCATCGCTTTCCCTCTGGTTACAAGGAAGAACTTGTCCTAGTTTTTACAACCCTTTCTTAGAAGCTTTTCAAAGACCTTCAGTGGATAGACAGGCAATGCAGTCTTTCCAGAATCATTAATGCGTTTAATTGAAGATAAAGTGATGATTATGCATAATTGGATAGTAAAATGTAAGAGACATTGCGATACAATCTCTAATGTACGCATTATTTTTCTTCATTAGAAAATGCCAGCAAAAATATAATAAACTAATAACAGCGTTTTGTGTGAGCTGTTGGAATGGACATGTCAGAAGGTTAAAAGGAATAGCTAAAAAAAAAAAAAAAAAAAAAAAAAAAAAAACCAGCTAAAAAAAAAAAAAAAAAAAAAAAAAACAGTAACGTCCGCAGCATCTTTTAGAATATTAATTCTTTACCAAAAGTGGTTTTGTCTTCGGAAATAGCTGTGTCGATGTTCTGTTACGTTTATTCAAGACTCTCTCTCTCTCTCTCTCTCTCTCTCTCTCTCTCTCTCTCTCTCTCTCTCTCTCAATTCATTCTTATATATGGCGAGGATACTTATGGGGAGCAATCTTATTCCTGTGAATGTATGCTTCGGTCTCCAACACCGTGTAACAATTAAGTAAATCATTTCTGAACCTGAACGATATTATTGGTTAGAATCAATAAGGATCAGACACCACAAGAAAAGTATTGTCTATGGCGCATCTATATACTGTGACAGGAAGTAAGTAGTGAAATTCCAAGGTTATGTATTTGAGCATAAGCCGCATTTTGAAAGATACATTTGGCTGAAGAGGAGCGTCGTGCAAACGGTCGGAAGCTCCAATTATTCATACATTTTTTGACAGGTTTTAATTCAAATAGAGTGTTTGCTTATATACATAAGTGAGGGTTTTCGCTTAAGTATTAGTTATTCTCCTTTCAGAAATTCAGGTAGTAAGAAATGTATCAGAAAATTAAAAAGGATAAGATAATTACACATTACATGAAAAAGTCTACTTACATTACATTTGTTTTATATGGTATTTTTCTCAGCAATTCAGTAAGAACGCTATTTTCGAAATTACCTGTCCCAGACAAGTGTACTTGAATTAGCAAAGGTTGACGGAAGTACTCAGGTGGGAAGGATGAATCTAGCACACGGCAGGTCACCTATCTCGCGTTTACTAAGCAAACATCACCAACCTCAGATTCCCGGGTTATGTGACTTCTATTCCTCCTACTGCTGCGCTGTGGAATGATGTCCCGGGATCTATTCATATCCCTTGATTCTTATAACTTTCATATTTTGAGAGAGCCTCTCTATCTCTCTTTTTTTCCTTTCTTTTAAACGTTTTATTTTCATCTAAACTAGTTAATGCCAAGAAGTTACCTTTCCCGTCGGACTACTATTCAAGAAACGGCATAACAGAATGCCAAAGTGAAATAAACTTACATTAATGCTACGAGAATAAACTTTCATTATTGCTACAGGAATATTTATTTTTGCCATTTGCCGAAACAAGTTACTTTATTGACTGATTTCACTCTTGTGTCATTAATCATCTTGGGTCTAGCTCATCACTCATTTTGTCTCAACGTTACAGGCAAGAGAAAAACTAATTTTGGCTCTGATCTAGCGATTTCTTTCTTGAAATTGCGCCTGGTGCGAGTCTTACGAACGAGAGAGACAGTAACAAACAAAGCTTATGACAGAATTACATAGGAAAATATAAATTGAACCGATAAAAGAATATAAACCAGAAATAAAATAAAAATGTAAATATTTGACATGTTTCCCGAATATCACCAGCAATTTTTTAATATGCACAGGTGTATTATATATATATATAACTATATATATATAATATATATATATATATATATATTATATATATATATATATATATATATATATATATATATATATTATATATATATCATATATAATATATATATATATATATATATATATATATATATACCACCTGTGCATATTAAAAAATTGCTGGTGATATTCGGGAAACATGTCAAATATTTACATTTTTATTTTATTTCTGGTTTATATTCTTTTACGGTTCAATTTATATTTTCCTATGTAATTCTGTCATAAGCCTTTGTTTGTTACTGTCTCTCTCGTTCGTAAGACTCGCACCAGAAAAGGTGGTATAAATACCACCTTTTTTCTGTAAACTTTTCTCATTCATATACCTGAAGAGAGAGACAGCAGTCTCTGAAATATAGTACTTTTCTCTCTACATTTTGGTGTTTTTATGGGCTCCTTTTATTAGATATATATATATATATATATATATATATATATATATATATATAGTATATATATATAATATGCATGTATACACATATGAATTCTATCACATCACCGTTATTCATATACATGCATTAAACTACAAATGTTTAATATCCATTTCCCTCTACCTCGGAAGTGATATATTTTCAGGTATGTTAACCAAAGGGGAATTTTTTTTAGTTGATAATAATTTCGTCCTCTCGTTGATTCAGACCAGTACACAGAGAAGAAACCGGGACTTTTGTGACAAGTCACTGAATTCCTGATATCTCTGTGCGACTGGTTCGAATCCACGAGAGGACGAAATTATTATAAACTAAAAAAATTCCCCTTCGGTTCACATATGAAAATATAACAATTCTGAGGTAGAGCGAAATTGGATATTAAAGGACTTTTCTAGCTTAATATATACTATATATATATATATATATATATATATATATATATATATAAATATATATATATATATATATATATATATATATATATATATATATATATATATATATATAAATATATATATATATATATAATATATATATATATGATATATATATAGATATATATATATTAAGCTAGAAAAGTCCTTTAATATCCAATTCGCTCTACCTCAGAATTATTATATCATATGGGAACCGAAAGGGGCAATTTTTTTTAGTTTATAATAATTTCGTCCTCTCGTGGATTCGAACCAGTCGCACAGAGATATCAGGAATTCAGTGACTTGTCACAAAAGTCCCGGTTTCTTCTCTGTGTACTGGTCTGAATCAACGAGAGGACGAAATTATTATCAACTAAAAAAAATTCCCCTTTGGTTAACATACCTGAAAATATATCACTTCCGAGGTAGAGGGAAATGGATATTAAACATTTGTAGTTTAATGCATGTATATGAATAACGGTGATGTGATAAGAATTCATATGTGTATATATGCATATATTATATAGATATATATATATATATATATATATATATATATATATATATATATATATATATATATATATATATATATATATATCTAATAAAAGGAGCCCATAAAAAACACCAAATGTAGAGAGAAAAGTAACTATATTTCAGAGACTGCTGTCTCGCTCTTCAGGTATATGAATGAGAAAAGTTTACAGAAAAGGTGGTATTTATACCAAGAGATCCGTCCACAAGTAAGCCTAATTTAGGTCACCGCTGATAAATCTTCCTTTAATCTTCTTAAGCGTTGGTTGAATGAAAACTTCGTCGACGACATCTGAGATCCACCCGCCTTTTGAGATGTTCATTACCTGCTTCTCTTTTTTTTTTAAGGCTGATTCCATCATTTGACTCTTGTACCGGCAGTTGCTGCTATAAATTACACGCGACAAATTCCAGTTTATTCTATGGAATTTGTCACGTGTAATTTATAGCAGCAACTGCCGGTACAAGAGTCAAATGATGGAATCGGCCTTAATAAAAGAGAAGCAGGTAATGAACATCTCAAAAGGCGGGTGGATCTCAGATGTCGTCGACGAAGTTTTCATTCAACCAACGCCTTAAGAGATTATTAAGGAAGATTATCAGCGGGGGTGACCTAAATTGGCTTACTTGTGGACGGATCTCTTGGTATAAATACCACCTTTTCTGTAAACTTTTCTCATTCATATACCTGAAGAGAGAGACAGTAGTCTCTGAAATATAGTACTTTTTTCTCTATATTTTGGTGTTTTTATGGGATCCTTTTATTAGATGGAATTCTGTTGTTACAGAACATTTTTACATATATATATATATATACATACATATATATAAATATATATATATATATATATATATATATATATATATATATATATATATATATATATATATATATATATATATATATATATATATATATATATATATATATATATATATAGAGAGAGAGAGAGAGAGAGAGAGAGAGAGAGAGAGAGAGAGAGAGAGAGACTCGCAGAAAGGTTACTTGAATATTTTTTTCTGAAGGCAGACGGAACCACACAATTATATATATGCATATGTAAATATATGAATAGATGTAGAAAAGTCATTTAAATATACTTGTTTATTTTTTTCTGGGGGAAGACGGAACCGCAGCCGTATGATATGAAACTCCCGTCCGAAGAAAAAGAATGTCGAAGGAATGAGAGAGAAACAAATGTTGGATCTTACTCTTAAAGAACTGATAGGCACACTTTTCGAAAGGAAGTTTTTGGAGTCTTCGAAATAACGCAACGAGTAACAATCGTATACTAATCTAACTAAGTTTTATGGTCAAGGTCAAATTTATTTTTCTCTCAAGTATTCCATCATATGAATTTATCAGTATCTAATCACAACCTTCTATTCTGTCAAGAACTCTCCATTGCTGAATTATAATTGTCTTAATTATGTGGCTGTTTAAAAACTAAAGTTTGTATTCAGAGGTAAAATACTAGCCATGTAATGGGGATGTTGTTGTCCCTGAAATACGATCGGCGAATGATTTTTTTCTGTTGCTAGAACTTACTTCTTCTCACCGCTCTTATCATTGTAATTTCTCTCGATCAAGATTTATTGATCACTTTTATACGCTCAGTATTATTCTCGCTCTTATGTGAACGTTAATTTTACTTCCCAGTGAACTATAGTTTTCAGTGTTGTTTCTTGACGATATAAGACCAAGTTTCTGCCATATAGGATTTGCTCTCTAACTAAAAAAGCCATGAAAAGGTTTTGGTTCTACTTTTTATGTAAATGGCAGGAAAAAAATTATCTGGTTTACTTTACGGATTCGAAACGACTCATATCATCAGTGCGAAGTTATGAACTGCTTCTTCTATTGACATTATTAATCATGGGAAGAAACAAACTAAAAATGTGATGGTAATAACGAAGAAGAACAAGAAAAGAAGAAGAAGAAGAAGAAGAAGATGAAGAAGAAGAAGAAGAATCTAGTCTTCGCCCTGATGAGGAAGAGAATAAAAAAAAGGAAATGGTAGCGATGTTAAAGTTCAAAGGTGAAATTGGGACAGACCAGTTAGGCCACATAGACCTGGGTGTACTAACCTTTTTAGCTTGTTTTGAAGCGTCCTCTTCATTGGCGCGTTTATTGATACCCAAAGGTCGCATTCCGACCTGCCCACTTGCACTAGAATATATTTAGATTATATCTCTCTTATTTAACGGCTAATCCAGAAAATAAGAGAGCTCATGTTTAGTGGCCACTCCCAGCGAATAATCGTTCTGTAAATTATTGTATCTAAAAAAAAAAGAAAATAGAAGAGAAGAAGAAATCAGCTCTCGGGAGGGACTGCTGGTTTTACAAGTGAGGAGCTGAATCGAGAGAAAGTTCTGAATTGAATATAAGGGAAAAAGAGATTCAGAGATATCCATCTCCGAAGGGGGGGAAGAGAGTGTTATCCCTATCCGTCAGGGGAGGGTTTGGTCGCACAAGTTGCAAATTAAAATCTGTTTGCAACGGTCGGTCGGCCAAGCGCAGAACAGATATTCGTTGTCTATTGCTGAATACTAGAGCAGCTAAAGACTGGGCAGGTCGACATATGGGAGGGTTAGTTTGGGTTTGTTAGGGATGAGGGACCAGTATACTGGATCTAAATAAAAAAAAAAAAAAAATAGACATAAGCCTTTTGAAGGGGAGAAACTGGATTACGAATAAAAAGGATTGAAAGATAGAGGTCACTCGTCTTGAAATTGGGGTTGGCCATAGAGAAGTAAAAACTAGAGAGAGAGAGAGAGAGAGAGAGAGAGAGAGAGAGAGAGAGAGAGAGAGAGAGAGAGAGAGAGAGAAATCTTTGGGTATTGATAAATTGTTTACTGAGTAAAAAACTTAACGGGTGGTCAGCTAGTGAACAACAAAATTTTTGGCTCTCCAGTACAAAAAGTTAAGGTCGTCATTGCTTGTGAATACTTTTAGACAGCCTACAATCTTTATGTTGATTTGATTACAAAAGCATATTACAAAAATCACTTTCAGTTTATTATGAACTAAAAATAACTAGCTAAAAACAACGCATCTTAGAGATACACGGTTCTACATTTGAAATAAGTCTCGTTCCAATAATATCGCTCGTTGAATTATTCGTGTGATTTATGTCGTTATGACTGTCATGATCTATAGAGCTTGTCTTGTCTAAGGTCTGAGGCGGAGTTAAACTTACATTGATGCGTGAGACAACGGCTTGATTTTATTTCTGTGTGAGTTCTCAACCTGTATATGGGCCTCATTTATTTTTGCTCAGAGTATTATAACCTATTGCTAAACGTTTTCTGCTATTGTAGGCAAGACTGAATTAAGAGCTTTCCGTTGTTTCGATAACTTGAGTCTTACTTTTGAACCTCACTGACTTCCTCCTGCTTTCAGACACCTAGTTTCTTCTTTGTTTTACCGATTTATTTCTTTCTTATTCCAGATCTTGACTTACTTCTTGCTAAAGCTCATACCGGAGGTGAATAAACTAACATCATATTTGTTTTTATAAAGGATTAAATTAGTATTGAAGAACTGCGCAACTGTTTTGACAATTTTTATACGTAAGGCTTTTATAAATCACAATATTTTCTTTTTACTGGAAATTGTGAAATTCTCAAGTGACAACAAGGCTTCCTTAACCGACAGAGTGAAAAGAATATCAATTATTCTGTGCAGACACATTGGCAGTCATGCTCTTCCGTAAGACAGCTATCGTAATTTACTGTGCTAACGAGTAAGATGCTTTTTACAACGTAAACAAGATATCGCAAGAAATTTCCTTATCACTTGTGCCTGATAGTGCAAATTATTTGAGTCAATTTCATAAGTTACACCTATATATATTTTGCTCTCATTTCTATGGCACCTTCTACCATGGCCTTCTTGCCAAATATATAAGATTTTTACATCCTTGACTGCTGATAGGGCGCCGGGAATTCGTTTTGGGACCAAACCCTCCCGACCCGGGAGGAAAATTCTCCCCGATATGAGCCTGTCATGATAAGAGTAAGAAAAAAGTAAATAAAAACGAGTCAAAAATCATGCGTCTGCACCTAGTGAAATATGGTATCTAGAAAAATATTAATTTTGCCCTCCTTCCTACCAGTAGAAGGTTCTTTTTTAATATTACGTATTTACTATACAAGAAGAAAAAAATGCTTTTTGGATATGATTGACAGATATTATGAGTCAAACGACTCAACAGTAACGGCCATTGAAACAGTTAACGTCTACTATTTCAGTTTTCTTTAAACGTTGCGAAAATCGGTTAGAATTGAATATTCAACGAAAAGATGTATTTCTTTCTCTGATTTGTCTGTTTCAGACCACTACTTCCAACAATTTAAATTTCGTCTTCGTTCCCAGCAAGCAAACACCTTCCCCTATCGATTTTTGGCTTGCTTATTTGGCATCACGTGCTATGTTACATTACTTTCCGCAGGTTTGTGCCAATATAATCAATGGACAAATGTTCTTAACCGTTGGGATGTGCCGTACAACTCTGGAACATAGATTATTTGGCTTCGGTTTTCTTGCTTCACTGCACAATGAGGCACAGTTTTGTTTCCTTGATTACTTTTTTATCTATCAACTAAATATTTTATCGCGTTCATTACTATTAGTTCTTATTTGCATATATTCAACTCTGTTTGTTGTGGCCTATTATAAAGTTTCCTGCTCAACTGACTTCGGTCTTTTTCACACTTGCAACTTCTATTCGGTGGACACTTGGAATACCTGTCTATTGCCGTTCTGCTTCTTCTAATAACTTAAGTTATTCCTGATCTGTTTTCTTTGGAAAAACAGAGGATGGGTTGGTTGGAGGCCTGGGGCTGGGGGAGGCGATGGGCGGCGGTGGAGGTGGTGGAATTGGCAAGGTTGTTTTACAAACCTAACGAATTAAAAGTTGAAATGGCTAACTCTTGTGTTTACGATCTGCACACTATCTGTGAAGGATGTAGTTTTGATGTACGCGAATATAGCTAAAACACAACACACACACACACACACGCACAAACACACACACACACACACACACAAATATATATATAGATATATATATATATATATATATATATATATATATATATATTTACTATGTACGTATCTATATATATATATAGATATATATGTATATATATATATATATATATATATATACTATATATAGATATATATATAAAGAGAGAGAGAGAGAGAGAGAGAGAGAGAGATACTTGAGTAAATGGAGTGACATTTTATTCATCTTCATAGGTTTATCATTAGTGGTAATCAAAATGCTCCAGCGTACACGTGATGAAACCCCAAAAGGTCATAAGAGTGTTATCTTCATTGAATAGAATGCTCATGGTTGATATTTGGTTTTATAAAGAAGTATAGCATTCTACTATGAGATTATGGGCCTCTGTAACACGGTTTTTTCGCAATAACTTTTTATCTATGCATTTCATAAATATAACGCTTATTCAGAATACACATTATATCTACACATAAATTTTGGCTGGTATTCTGCATTACGTAGGTTGAATAAATTGGTACTTACAATGTAAAAGTGACACTTTTTTTTGAAGACGGGCCAACTTACTCAGAGAAAAGGTTTCGAACGCACTCGTTACGTAACTTATGACAGCATTTCTTCCCTCTGTCTCGATGGATGACTGGCTATACGTAACAAAGGCTATACCTCTGGCAACAATGACAAACAAATTTAAATACAAGCAAAGCAGCACACCTTTATGAACTCTGAACGTCTCCACTGATAATTGTCATAATGAACAAACCAACAAAATATGCTAATAAATACAAAAACACTTCGATTATTAGTCGAACTCCCAAAATAACTTTCCTAAGAAATTACTGTCTGCTTTATAGGTCACAATCAGATTGACAAGATGTAGGGAATAGATGGTAATTTTCAAAAACATAGTAGACAAGCTTGATTTGATAACTACTATATCCAATGTCATGCAATTTTTATTTATTGGCTATCTACCTATTTCCTGATGAAAAAATAGCCGGTACCGTATTTTGGCTTTAAGCCTTCACCAATAATTATCGTCAGAATGATAACTTCATGAGGCTCCACCCACTTTGGCCTCGTTATAAATCAGGATAACACTGAAGGCTATCATGGGCATTGTTGGATTAGAAAATTTAACTTTTGGCTATAAAAACTCATTTTTCGAGTAGTTGTAAGAAGGGCTAAATGATCCTCAAGGATCCCAGCAGTTGGCCTAAACGTTTAATTCATGTATATTACTGCTATACTGTTGCGGCACTACTGCTACAGTAGTATTACTACGCTAGCACAGATACCCCACCCCCATCTATGTATCGTTCCGCCATTCATAAAGTCTGAGTTTCAGAGCCGACGGAACAAGGTGAATGGGTTTCTGTCTAGTGGATGGGCGGAGCAACATTTCGTCAAAAGGTGTTTACTTTGCTTACGTAATGAATGTTTTTCGACTCTTGGCTCGTAATCATTGGCCATGGCGTCGGCCAGATCATTTTTACTCTATAAAAATTAAAACTATCGGGTTTAGGTTATTGATAATGCTGACAAAATTTGTGTGTGGTTGTAAAATATACATATGTCAACTTTCAGCTACATCCGATGCTTTGACAAGGAGCAAAGTCCAAAAAACCGTGTTACAGAGGCCCTGAATCTCATAGTAAATATGTTATACTACTGGTTTAAACTTTAGAGCATCGGTATATTTTATAAAACAGCAGATGTAGATATGGAGAGGTATTTCATAAGAGTAGCCCATCAGGACTTTGAATTCTTCCTGATCTCAAATAGGATCATCTGAAAGCATGTTATTTCATCTGAACTACTAATGAAATTACAAAATAAAATTTCACAAGCTTTGGCGTATTAGGAAAAATTCAAATGAATAAACGAATGTGATTTAGAGGTAAAGCTACATGATTTTTAGCAGTCTGTAACAAGTTGCATATTAATGAACATTGTTGTTACAATTGTCTATCCTTTTCTGACGACTGGGTAGAATAGTATATTTGATATTATTAACCTTTGTCAGATTCATGATGTAGAACTTTTTCCCGAGGAAAGTAAGAACAACCATCAGTCATGAATGTTACTGGTTGTCTGGATGCTGGAAATGGACCGGTGTTTCTGACTTAAATCCTCACCTATTGCACAAATGCTGTATCTATAGTATAGAAGGTAGAATAACACCCAAGACTGATACCTCTAGTAGGACACGACTGTTAGCTGGAAAGAGAAAAACATTTTCAACCAATTGGACGCTTTTTCTTGCCGTTAACCTACTTAAAAGGCTATTCACTAATTAATTCTTTTCTGATATATGACAATTTAGTAACGCCTGTCTATGCATTCACTGATTCGTCATTTCTGCAGACAAAAGCACATATAAAAAAAGGTTAGCTAACTTGATTCATTTAAAATTTCATCCAAGATATCATCTAGACCGAAAGACCAATGCTTGGCACATTCGATAATCGCCCGAATCATACATCAAACGGTTACCTGAGAACTTCTTCACCTGATTTGTTGCCAAACGCGACTTATCGTGAATCTAAATTCATTAACCAGTCCCTGTTACCGTCTCACAACTCATTGTTGTCCTCTAGCACTACCTTGCTATCTCCTTGTTTGGGTTTTCTTATACTTCGTGACAATTGTTGTTCTCTAGTGACTCATTTCCCTTTCATACATCATCGCCATCATCTTACTGCTTTCCAATTTACGCTTACTGCGATATTCCCTCTTCTAACGCACATACCATACTGCCACCTCAGGCTTGACCTTCATACTGCACGTATTTTGCTACCTGTGCCCCATGCCAACTCATTCTTTATTTTCTTTTCTCATCCTACTGCCAAACGACCCCCACTGTACCACAGTGCCACCCCATCTAATGAAAATCTAATGAAAACATCTTGAAAATAATTGAAGAAGTTCCAAATAAAATCCAAGTGGTCAAGAGACTCATAAAGAAAATATACATAAACCAACATATTCCGACAAAGAAAATGAATAAGGTGAATCTTGTGAATATACTAATTGATGCATTAGGAAAAAGAATGCCAAAAGCATGCAAACTGTGTAAGGTTTGGTATAGCATAGTCAATCCACAAAACCTAATCAGAAAAAGTGCTGCATGCAACATTCCGACCCATCCACAGTGTGCTGAGGTAATACAAGATTTGAGAAAAGATACAAGAATTTTTTGTTCAACATGTCTATCATGGATAGACAATGTTATTAAATCAAGATTGAATGTACAAATAGTTGAGGATGAAGAAGAAGAGGAAGAGGAAGAAGAAGAAGAAGAGAAGAAGAGGAAAACGGAAGAGAAGTAAACAAAATGAAATGACAGAAAAAAAAATAAGGAAAACAAAGAACAAGATAAAAGTATGGATGCAGAGATACTCATTGATACTACATATGAGGCAATAAAGCAGCATACCTACGAAGAAATAAATTACGATATGACAACAGAAAAGCAAAATCCGAAGAGGGCTCTACCCAGATCTATACAATGACGGGAAAGAGGAAAAAATAGACAAGAAAGACAAAATCTGCAACCTTTTGAAAAGAGGGAATTGCAGATTTGGAGAAAGATGTTACTACAAACATCCTAAGATATGTCAAAAACTATGAAATATATGGTAAATGTGCATACTTAGATGGATATGGGGATGATTGCAGAGATCTGCATCCAAAAATATGTAAAAAAACCTAAAGAAGGAAAAAGGATGTAAGTTCGACAAAAAAATGCAAATATATGCACCCTGTAGCCATGAATCATAATCAAATAAATAACCAACCAAGTAATAAAATCCAAAATAAGAAAGAAACAAATAAAGAGAGAAATCAAGAATATCAGGTAAAAGAGAAAAGCAAACCACCAATGAGAATATGCAGAGGTGTCAGCAAAGAATTTCAAAGCATCAGCTCCGAAATTCTACTCAAGAGATAATAACTGTATTTATTATGCAAGAGGATATTGCAGAAACGGAGAAAATTGCAGATTCAGACACAAAATGAATAATTATGATGAAGGAAGATCAAATATTATGGAAAAGTTGGATTTTTTTAATGTCAGAATTTCTGGAAATGAAAAAAGAACAACATACCAGAACAGGAAAAGAGACATGGAAAAATCTTATTACTATCAGTATTAAATGAAGGAGAAAACACGCAAACCATCATAGTGATGAATGCGCAGGGTTTAGTTACGAGTAACTCAAAAAGAAAAATAGAGTACTTAGAAGGAACTAACCCAAAATTGAAAAAGAAAATAGATATAATGAATGAAATGAATTTATTAAGTGAAACCTGGTATTCCAAGAGACTGGGAATGATGATCAAATAAAAGGGTTCCAAACTTATAGATCAGATAGAAAAAATAGGAATCAAGGGGGAACCGCAATATATGGGAAAGACAAAAAACAAGGAAAAATATATGAGAAATATAGTAACTCAGAATGTGAACTAATAGCGTAGAATTTGAATCTGAAAAATTGATGACATAGTAATATATAGACCTCCTAATACTAAAGAGTTTGACTTAATAATTGAAAAATTGGATGATATATGTAGAAATCACAAGGACTGGACTATTCTCCTATCTGGTGACTTCAACTTTCCTTTCGTAGAATGGAAGAACGAATAGGAGATTGTGGTTGTACTTATACATATAAAAAAGAGAGTAATAGTAGTGCAGAAGATAAGAGGCAATTTGAAAAGCTATTAGATATGCTACTAGAATACAACATTCAACAAATAAATCACCTGCCAACAAGAAAGGAAATACTTTAGACCTAGTATTTGTGAACGAGATGAATTATGTTAAGAAATAATAGTTTATAATGCGAGTATTTCAGACCATAATGTCATAGAATTAACAGTTTCATTCCAAAGCAAGTGAAAATAGAGATAAGCAAGAAATGAAAAAGTAAAAGTGGGAAGGATATGGAAAATACAACTTCTACAGTATATAAAATGGTCAGAAATTAATGAAGAATTAAACAAAGATTATTGGATAACATTTTGTAAGTGATGACATAAGGGTAAATACGGAGATATTATATAAAATATTGGAGATAATAGTGGAAAAATATATACCGAAGAAGAAAAGTAAACATCATTCATGCATACCAAGAGACAGAAGAATCTTGTTTCCAGAAAATCAGAAAGTGGAAAAAAAGGTCTTGCAAAAGAAAAAAATGCATGGAAAGTTAGTAGAACTAAAAAGTAAGATAGAAAATGCAGAAAAAAAGATTATACAATCAAAAGAAAATGAAAAACGGGACTTGGAAGAAAAAACCCTATTAAATATCAAGCAAAACCCCAAAACTATTATACTCATATGCGAAGAAGATGAATAAAAGAAGAATAGAAATAGGCCCTCTGAGAATTGAAGGGAGATTAACGAATGAAAAAAAGGAAATTTGCAAACATACTGGCAGAACGATATAAGAGAGAATTCACCCCTAGAATAGATAATGAAGATAATGATATAGAAGTAAGGGATGAAAATAGTGAATATTTAGCTGACATAGATATTAATGAAGCTGATATTGTGCAGGCTATTAATGAAATTAAAAATGGAGCTGATGCAGGGGCCTGATGGAATTCCTGCTATTTTGTTAAAGAAAGTAGTTCATTCTATCGCAAAGCCACTTGCAATATTATTAAGACAAAGTGTAGATACAGGCAAGATATATGATGAGCACAAATTAGCGTATATTACCCCTACTTTCAAAAGTGGATCAAGACTAGAGGCAAGTAATTATAGGCCTGTGACTCTAACATCACATATAATGAAAGTGTATGAAAGGGTAATGAAGAAAAATATTATGAAACATTTAATAAAAAATAATTTGTTTAATAAAGGACAACATGGTTTCGTACCCGGAAAAAAGTACACAAACCCAACTGTTAGTCCACCGTGAAAACATATTCAAAAATATGAAAAGCGGAAATGAAACAGATGTGGTTTATTTAGACTTTGCAAAAGCTTTTGATAAAGTAGACCATAATATATTAGCGAAGAAAATTAGAAAACACAATATCGTGGATAAAGTAGGAAGATGGTTAAAAGAATTTTTACACAACAGAAAACAGATAGTTATTGCAAACGACGAGAAATCGCGATGAAGCCAAGGTAATATCCGGTGTGCCGCAAGGTACGGTGTTAGCTGCAATACTGTTTGTTATTATGATGAAGACATAGACAATAATGTTAAGGATTCGGTAGTGAGTAGTTTCGCAGATGACACAAGAATAAGTAGAGAAATTACTTGTGATGAAGATAGGAACGCTCTACAAAGAGACCTTAACAAAGTATATGATTGGGCAGAGGTAAATAGGATGGTATTTAACTCTGATAAATTTGAATCAATAAATTATGGAGACAGAGAAAGAAAGCTATATGCAATATAGGGGAAGGGACCTAATAATGAGGACCATCACAAATAAGGAAGCAGTTAAAGACCTTGGTGTGATGATGAATAGGAACATGTTATGCAATGATCAAATAGCAACTCTGTTGGCAAATGTAAAGCAAAAATGGGAATGTTGTTACGGCACTTCAAACAAGAAAAGCTGAACACATGATTATGCTTTATAAAACATATGTTCGTAGTCCACTTGAAATATTGCAATATGATATGGTACCCACACTATCAAAAGGATATTGCACAAATAGAGAGTGTACAAAGGTCCTTTACAGCTAGAATAGAAGAAGTTAAGGACCTAGACTACTGGGAAAGACTACAATTCTTAAAATTATATAGTCGGAAAGGAAAGGAGAAGAGAACGCTACATGATAATTCAGGCATGGAAACAGATAGAAGGAATAGCAGAAAATATCATGGAACTAAAAATATCAGAAAGAGCAAGCAGAGGTAGATTAATAGTGCCCAAAAATATACCAGGAAAAATAAGGAAAGCACACAGGACATTAATCCACTACGCACCAGCATCGATAATGCAGCGTCTATTCAATGCGTTGCCAGCTCATCTGAGGAATATATCAGGAGTGAGCGTAGATGTGTTTAAGAATAAGCTCGACAAATATCTAAACTGCATCCCAGACCATCCAAGATTGGAAGATGCAAAATATACCGGAAGATGTACTAGCAACTCTCTGGTAGACATTAGAGGTGCCTCACACTGAGGGACCTGGGGCAACTCGAACAAGATGTAAGGTCTGTAAGGTCATACTTAACCTCTTACGCCGGGGCCCTAAAAATCAAAACGTCTCCCGTATGCCGGGCCTGGTTTGGATTAAGTGAGCGCGGAAGTGGAAAAAAAATAATTTTTCAAAAATTTACAGCGCGGCGTACTTTGAAGATTAGAGTTCATTTTTGGCTCCTTTTTTTGTCATTGCCTGAAGTTTAGAATGCAATCATCAGAAATGAAAAATAATATCATTATCATATATAAAATAATGCGATATATGGTAGCGAAAAAAAAAAATTCATACATAATTGTATTCAAATCGCGCTGTGCGCCAAACGGTTAGAGGTAACAAGTTACTTTTTTTTTCGTTGTAATGTGCACTAAATTGCGATCATTTTGATATATAACACATTTTGTAAAACGATAAAAGCAACACAGAGAAAAATATTATCACAAAATGATGCATGAATTCGTAGCGCGCGGATGTAAAAAAATAATTTTTTAAAAAAATTCACCATAAATCGAAAATATTGTTATAGAGACTGCAATTTGTTCGAAATGAAGGAAAATGATTGAATATTACGATACTGTAAGAAGGTTTTAGCTTACAAATGCAGTTTTTTACCATTTCGAACGAGTTAAAGTTGACGAATGTCGAATTTTTGTTAAAAGTTTTTTTTATATGCAAATATAAAAAATATGAGAAATGCTACAAACCATTCCAATAATTTTTGTTATACTGTGCATGTTTTTGCGCACATTTTTCATATATAAAAAACTTTAAAAAAAAAGCGTAATATGAAAAGGCTCAAATATTAGGAGAATGTGACCTACGCGTTTCCGAGATTTTCGGCCGAGAATCGGCGCGCGGACGGAATAAAAATATTTTTTCAAATATTCACCATAAATCGAGATATTATTCTAGAGACTTGCAATATGTTTTAAAATGAAGATAAATGATTGATATTACTAGACTGTAAGATTTATATGTTATAAATGCGTTTTTTTTTTACCTTTTCGGTTGAGTCAAAGTTGACCGATCGTAGTTTTTTCGTACTTATCGTACTTTATATGCAAATATAAAAAAAATGAGAAATGCTACAACCTTCCAATAATTTTTGTTATATTGTGCATGTTTTTGCGCACATTTTCATATATAAAACTTTAAAAAAAAAACAAAAAGCGTAATAATATGAAAAGGCACAAAATATTAGGAGAATGTGACCTACGCGTTTCCGAGATTTTCGGCCGAGAATCGGCGCGCGGACGGAATAAAAAAAATATTTTTTTCAAATATTCACCATAAATCGAGATATTGTTGTAGAGACTTGCAATATGTTTTAAAATGAAGATAAATGATTGAATATTACGAGACTGTAAGATTTTTATGTTATAAATGCGTTTTTGACCTTTTCGGTTGAGTCAAAGTTGACCGATCGTAGTTTTTTTCGTACTTATCGTACTTTATATGCAAATATTTCAAAAATGATAAATGCTACAACCTTCCAATATTTTTTGTTATATTGTGCATGTTTTTGCGCACATTTTCATATATAAAACTTTAAAAAAAGCGTAATATGAAAAGGCACAAATATTAGGAGAATGTGACCTACGCGTTTCCGAGATTTTCGGCCGAGAATCGGCGCGCGGACGGAATAAAAATATTTTTTTCAAATATTCACCATAAATCGAGATATTGTTCTAGAGACTTGCAATATGTTTTAAAATGAAGATAAATGATTGAATATTACGAGACTGTATGATTTTTATGTTATATATGCGTTTTTTGACCTTTTCGGTTGAGTCAAAGTGACCGATCGTAGTTTTTTTTTCGTACTTATCGTACTTTATATGCAAATATTTAAAAAAAAAATGATAAATGCTCAACCTTCCAATATTTTTTGTTATATTGTGCATGTTTTTGCGCACTTTCCATATATAAAACCTTTAAAAAAAGCGAATATGAAAAGGCACAAATATTAGGAGAATGTGACCTACGCGTTTCCGAGATTTTCTGGCCGAAAATCGTCGCGCGGAGAAAAAATTATTTTTTTCAAAAATTCACCATAAATCGAGATATTGTTCTAGAGACTTGCAATATGTTTTAAAATGAAGATAAATGATTGAATATTACTAGACTGTAAGATTTTTATGTTATAAATGCGTTTTTTTTTTTTGACCTTTTCGGTTGAGGTCAAAGTTTTGACCGATCGTAGTTTTTTTTCGTACTTATCGTATTTATATGCAAATATTTCAAAAAAAAATGATAAATGCTAACAACCTTTCCAATATTTTTTGTTGATATTGTGCATGTTTTTGCGCACATTCCATATATAAACCTTTAAAAAAATCGTAATATGAAAAGGCACAAATATTTAGGA
This sequence comes from Macrobrachium nipponense, assembly GCF_015104395.2. NCBI lineage: Eukaryota > Metazoa > Arthropoda > Malacostraca > Decapoda > Palaemonidae > Macrobrachium > Macrobrachium nipponense. Next base: position 76,151,622 of record NC_061100.1, on the reverse strand, counting down.
GAATGTGACCTACGCGTTTCCGAGATTTTCGGCCGAAAATCGTCGCGCGGAGGGGAAAAAATTATTTTTTTCAAAAAATTCACCATAAATCGAGATATGTTCTAGAGACTTGCAATATGTTTTTTAAAATGGAAAATAAGATAAATGATTGAATATACTAGACTGTAAGATTTTTATGTTATAAATGCGTTTTTTTTTTTTTTACCTTTTCGGTTGAGTCAAAGTTGACCGATCGTAGTTTTTTTTTTTTTCGTACTTATCGTACTTTATATTGCAAATATTTCAAAAATGATCAAATGCTACAACCTTCCAATATTTTTTTTTATATTGTGCATGTTTTTGCGCACATTTCCATATAAAAAACTATTAAAATAAGCGTAATATGAAAAGGCACAAATATTAGGAGAATGTGACCTACGCGTTCGAGATTTTCGGCAGAGAATCGGCGCGCGGACGGAATAAAAATATTTTTTTCAAATATTCACCATAAATCGAGATATTGTTCTAGAGACTTGCAATATGTTTTAAAATGAAGATAAATGATTGAATATTACTAGACTGTAAGTAATTTGCTTACCCCCACAAAAAAAATATTTAAATATATTTATATATACATATATATATATATATATATATATATATATATATATATATATATATATATATATATAGTATATATACGTATATATATGTTTTTTTTTATACGTATATATATTACATTCTTCGATTCTGGTACCAATACTAAAAATAAAAGGAATGCAGGTGACACTTCTCTTTTCGCATACAATGAAATGTCTTATTATTATTTTATCATGCACACATTCAGATATATAAAAATTGTAATAAATATAAAACTAAATATAAAATAAATGCAGAATACTCACTCGTAATCCTGACTCTTCGTTCTATTCTTGTTTTCTCCCTCCTCCATTGAAGAGTCTTGCATTTTGTTTTTTTCCTCTCGACATGACGAGGTACAGGTGGAGGAGGGGGGAGACGCGCGCCCTTACGGCCGCGGGATAGGGCGCGGTTCCGTGCGCCCTCCCTTGACCGCCGCTGAGTCGCCACCAATACAAGGCCACACTGTGGTATTTGCGGTCACACTCCCCGAACCTGCATAGAGCTATCTTGCAGGTGCGACAGAAGAACCGGGTGTCTCTCCTTCTGCCATTCATATGGCACACCGGCACCAGTTTCTGCCTGCGCCCTTCTAGGAGATCCAGTGTGTGATCACCCCTGGCATTAGCCGACACGGAGGGTCCACTACCCGACGGAGAAGGGGCGGGGCGCAGGGTAGGGGCGTCAGCAGGCTGGCGGCAGCATGGGCGTCAGCAGCAGGGGCGGCGGCAGCAGGGGCGGCGGCAGCAGGGGCGTCAGCAGCAGGGGCGTCGGCAAGAAGGATGACCGAAGTTGGCACCCCGAAGGTCTGCCCTGCCCTTCCTCTATGGGTAGATCTACAGCTCGGGCGAGGGGGGCAGACATGGAAGGCCACTCATTGGATCAAAGTTGATGAGGGCTTCCCCGGCTGCCTCAAGGAACTGTAAGTGGATCATCCTCCGTAGATCGGGACCGTAGTACCCACAGTAGAGTACGTAGGCATTTTGGAGGGCCAACCTGAAGGATGTATTTGAGGAGCTTCTGTGTCCACTTTGGTTTCTCCTGGCGAAGGGATAATATTGGATGAGTTGATCAAAGAGATCAACTCCTCCCATGTGCCTATTGTAGTGCCCAATGACGGTAGGGCGCTCAACACGAAACTGCTTCATACACAACTCGGCCCTGTCGACGCGTCTTCTTCCGCTGCACGATCTCCTCTTGGACAGGTTCATGGCTCGTCGTAATCATGGGGACGAGTCGGGACACCCTTCCAACAGATGACGAAGACAGCTCCCTTCCGCCGCCACTGTGTCTCTCCTCTTGCCAGATGTTGCTGATGGCTAGCGTACCTCTTGAGGGAATTCGGGGCCCACGCACCAACCGAAGGGTACCACTGACGTGAACACCTGCATCATACAGTTCCTGGGCCAGGGATACCGAGTTATAATAATTATCCATAAAACAGGTGGTATCCCTGGTTACGGAAACGATCCACAAGCTCGAAAACAGTGTCACGCATCGTGGAGAAGACCCGGAATACACCGAAAAGTCCACGACGTAGCCAGTGTTGGCCTCGGTAATAAAAAAAATTTCACGCCATATTTCTTCGGCTTCTTGGGGTTATACACTTTGATGCTTAGGACGTCCTTTGTAAGGCATCATCCCCTCATCTAAAGAAAGGTTCTTTCCAGGAATCACGAGAGTTCTTTACAGCTTGTTCACGAATATATTCAACCACTGGGCGCACTAAAATGAGGCGATCAGAGTTATTCCGGGGTATGGCCCCCTTCGGTTGAATGCGGTTTTAAAAATATCTGTTCCAACGCCAGGAAAGTATCACGGGGCATAATGCCGGGCACATAGGGCGTACATAAAAGAAAATTACGCCTCCAATACATCATGACGTCGGCAGCAGAATCAATCCAAAAAAAACGTGGAGCCCCCAAAAAATGCGCCATGTCAGAGAGGTCGCAGCCTCGCCAGTGATAAGATAATGTCGTGCGTAGTTCATCACGGCAATACCTGGCGTAGTCCACCGGTCTCTGCTACCAGGTACTCCAGCAATTCCCGCGTAAGGAAAAGCTGAACAAAACCCCAGAGCAGTCAGGGGAACAGGTACGGTGAGGCCAGGATTTGCCGTAAATGGATGCATGGTAGGTGGTGTGGGGTCCTCTGTCCACCATCGTCGCTCTCGGACGACCCTAGGCTAGCACGACTATCCGACCTTCTACGTGCCCCTGCGCTGCGCGCGCGCGCGGGCACGAGCGCGGGCACGAGCGCGGGCACGATTTCACCCACACGACAACCCCCCTCACTGGCCCATCTCCCTCACTCAAGCCTTCGCTTTCTGTATCCCCATCATCATCACCAACAAAACTTGATCCTAAATCATCGTCCTCCCCCTCCTCAGATTCCCCTCATAAGCACTATAACTACTAAATTCTAGTTCACTTCGGGATTGACCCTCGAACGGACATTGGGGGCAAATAATCCTCGTCATCACTATGATCGGGAGTAATGTCCTCGTCACTGGATGACCAAACCGCCATCAAAATGAGGACTTGCCAAATGCTCTCGATCGAGCTCCGATAAATAAAATCGTCAATGTCTCTTTGTTGAGCCCTCCCAAATTCCTACGAATGCCCTAAGGATGGCACGATGTTTCCATTGGGGTTACTAACGGCAAATGAGACACATTCGAAGCACTTTCATCGACACGTGGTCGCACAGAACGGCGTTGAGGACCGAGGTCAGGTTGGGTGCTGGGTCCTTCGCCAGCATCCAAGTCCAAAACTCTTCTAACACGATCCCTTCCGACGGGTAAAACGCGCCTTTCGCGTGTCATACGACGGTCAGACATCTCTATGAACGTTCTGTACCAACACAAATGTTCAAAGTCTCGCACAAGCTCAGTCAAACACGATTGCGGCAAAAGATCGCTGACGGATGATGCTACGATGATGCTGGCTGGAGCGAGAAGGAAGGGATTCGCGCATGCGCACTTGGGTCACGCTTCAAAAACAAAAACAAGGCCTTGATCCGTGATCTCCCAGCATCCCCCAAGGCGCGTGATTCAAAAGTTTTCGGCTGGTAGGCCTATAAGTATTTTTCCGCGAATTTAAAAAAAAAACTTTTTTGAGTCGACGTATGGTACGTCCAATCGGCATACGGGAGACATTTTGACTCGACGTTTAATACGTCCAATCGGCGTAAAGAGGGTTTAATTTTCATTTCTGGGCTTATTGCAAATTTGAACAAAGCTTTCATCTTGCAACGCGTTGCTGTCCCGTAAATCACTGCCATTTCATAAATCTCTCCTTTCCTACTTCATTGCTATCTCGTACCTCATCCATCCTTCTCCCACCTAAGTACCGATTGGCAAGAACCGATCCCTCGTCCCTCGAAGCCCCCTGCTATTCTTCGTTACCACCGATTCTTTATTTATTTGCCGATTTTCTCTAGATTTTATTCGGTTCTCTCGAAGCGTCGCTGCGAGGTAAGAAACAATATTCTTCGGCCATTACGCTTTGGGCTCTCTCACGCTCGCATAAAATATGGTACTCTCCGGTCCGGTCTAATTGACCAGTCGGCTGATTTAAGGAGACGCAGCACAACCATCCTTCAACCTCTGTTACGGCTCGCCCCGTCCATCGACGCCCGGGAAGAAGAAAATGAAGAAGAGGAAGAGTGAGGTGCATGCAAAGGTCAAATGCTAACGATAATGATATCATAATAATAAAGCTGAATAAATACACGGTGAGGTCAGCTGCTTTGAAAAGAGAGAGAGAGAGAGAGAGAGAGAGAGAGAGAGAGAGAGAGAGAGAGAAGAGAGAGAGAGAGATAAGAAAACCTTGCGTCTTTAGAAATAGTGATCGGGTCCATGATAATAGTAATTGTAGCGAGATTAAAAGTAGTTTTGTTAGTGGTAGCATCAGGAATATTAAGTAGCTTTACTATTAGCGATTGTAAATCAGGTGTTCTGATTAATAGGACATTTTTCTAAAACTGGCTATCTAGAACCATAAGAAAAAAAAAAGAGATAAAAACAGAATAAAAAAACCATTTCTGAATTCAAAACGTCTTCTGAGGTAAGGTATCAGAGTAAAAATATAACTTGACATTAAAGACACCTGCTACAGGAAAAGTTCTCCGAACAGAATTGGCTTGGAGAAAGATAATGGTTCAGTTACTTCTTCCTTACTTTTTCGTGCTCCAGTTAACTATCTGCAGACTTGAAAGGAAGGTAAAACAAGAATACAATATTGTAAATCTACTCGAGAGAGCACCTGATGCTGATGGAAATCAATATCGTGCTGATAGTTGGGGAGGGCGCGAAGTTAGGGCGGTGTTTTCCCGTTGGTTTCAAATATTAATTATTGGCCACTGGTTGAACTGTGTTCCGGAAGGATTTAACTTTACCAAAAATATGTCCCCCTTTTTTTGGCAATTTCTTTATACTTTTCTCTCAATTTCAAATTGCGGTCCAAATTGTGCCAACTAATTTGATTATATTACCCCAAAATACATTCTGTATGCAAAGCAAACACCTAGTATAGAGCTGAAAATATAATAATATAATGATTAAGAAAAAATACCCCTTTCAACTTTTTTTCTCTTGACTTCTAAACTGTGCATACAATGATATTCTCATAACTCAAACATGATTTATTTAGTTCATTCTGTCCACCATCTGGCTGGTTCTAGTCAGCTAATGTAAGACAGACTTCAGTGTTCATTTATTGTTCGTGTTCACAGTTAGATGGAAGGATCTCCTTCTTCATCATCTTCAATTCCCAAGAGTGCCTGGTTGACATTACTGCATGCCTCTTCTGCTCCACACAAACACACCTCAGAGCAGTTGAGGCGCTGTGGCTGTCAGGAATTGTGTCATGTGCAACTGGTCTTCTTGCAACCACATTTGATGAGGTGAGTAACTGTGGCTGGAGCTGGAGGTTCCCTTGCTGGCACTGGTACTAGCATATCCCCGCCTTCCTTCCACCCATAGGTTGTTGCTGGTGGTAGCTGAGGGTGACTGTCATCCTGACACCACACCATGGCCTGGTAATGTGCCTGGGCAATGGCTTCATGTAGAGGTAGCTTTGGGGCCTCTTTGTGTCTTGGTGAAAAGTTTCCATCTGAGACCACCAACATCCACCACAGTGCTACCAGGCTCATAGAGCTGGCAACAAATATCTCAATGGCTCGCTCATTGTCAACTTCCAGCTTCTCAGATGTCCCTAAGGCAGCATATGCAGATACCACTTCAATGGAGCATCTGCTAGGTGCTTTCCAACAGGTCAGCTTCCACTTGCCTGCAAACAGAACTGTTATGTCACCTCCAGAGAAAGCATGAAATCCTGGAAAGGCTTCAGCCTTTGAATCACCAAATGTATTTGCTATTGGTCCCAGTGAGATTACCCACTTCTTGTTCCCCAAACCAAAGACAACATATGTGTTCTGCAGAGCTGATGGTAACGGTTGATTGCAAGGACAAAAATGTCAGTGTCAGGTGACTGAATGTAGAGTTCTGTTACTCTTGTTCGAACAGCATCCAGACTTTGCAGGATAAATCTCGTATCAGCTTCTTTTTGGGAGATGCGGAGGTGTTGAACATCCATGAAGGATGAGAGGACTTCTTGCCGCAAAGTCACTATGAAGACCTTGGGCTTACCCTAATGTTGTGGAGAGCTTTCTTTGTAAGATACTGTCAGTTCATCGTTGGTTGTGGTACTGGATAGGAACTGCTTTGCTGACACCTTGCCAATTAGTGCATTGTCTGTGACGTGATAAGCAGTTACTGGCTTACCACAGGATCTCTCCCTTGTGGCCTCTTTTAGTGAAATGGGAAGAACATAATGATCAGGGTAGATGGAACTCATCATATTCTCTGCCACTTGCTGTCCAGTGTAGCTATGGAGGGGTCAACCCAATAAGAACATGTCTTGAATCAAGGTGGCCTACCCATCACCAGGACATTGCCATTCCATCAATTACAATTGCCTTCCTTGGTGTCAAGGGAGCAATGTCAATGGTGACATCCTCTGGCTACAGATCAACACTAATTTTGTTTGGCAGGTCCTCAAGTAAAACCATCAGCTTGCTTTTGTCTGTGCATGGTTGGAGTTCGCCACTCACTGTAGACAAGGCTCATGGGAAAGACGTGAACTCATGCTGGCCAATGCTCTCCTTGAGGTTCATCTCAGGATTTGAGTGTGCAACAATTGATATGCAAGCAAATAGTGATCTGTCATCCTTGAGCTCCACTTTGTATTTCACCAACTTCCTTGCAATTTTCCATGTCTACAGTTGAACCTCCTTCATTCTGGCCTGGATACTGACCTCATTTGTGTTTGTGCGTTACTCAACAAAGCTGGCCTACTTCTGCTTCCCAATGTCTTCTTGGTTGTGCACTTATTTCTGCACCTCAGTTGGCATCATAACCTTTGTGATGATGTTGGGCAGGTCTTCACCCTTGTACTTCATAGGATTCATGGATGATATGAGCACACTCTTGAGTCACGTAATGTTCTCTTCCTGTCTTGTCCAAACAGCCAGTGACAGGTCATGTTCTTTACTTGTAGTTTTTGGTGAGCCAGCCATCACCTGTGCTTCTTCAGCAAGCCTACTAAGCTCTGGAACTGTAAGGGAGAATCTCTCTAGAGCAGTGGTATTCTGTGTAAGACCCACGAATCCTCCATTGACTTTCATAATGCAGTTGATGTGCTCAAGAGCATGATCCATCCCAGTGGCACAATATGGGATCTGGTTTTTGTTGACCACAAAGTGTTTCTGTACATGAATTCTTGATGTTATGTCTGACTGGATCTGTGCTCTGCAAGGCTGTTGTCTCTGCAAGGTAAAGTAGAGCAAGCCATGCATACTTCTGCTTGAACCAAACAAAAACTTCTTTTAGTTTTCCTCTGCAGACCACCTTTGCATCTCCTGAGAAAGGGCCACAGTTAGGGCCTGAAAGTACTCGAGTTTTAAGTAAAATACTATGTAAATACTTACAGGTAAACAAGTTACACTCAGTAATCTTGTTGGTTTGTTTCTTTTTCCATATTTCCGCTTGTTATAAGCAAAGAGGTATTTGCACAAATCATCAAGGGACGACAGGTGCATTTCCCAAAGACCATCACGGGTGGCATGGATGAATGTATATGGTAATACCATCCTCATGGAGGTCTGTTTAAACTGTGAACTTTGTAATCCCTTTTTCTTATCAAACTCTGCCATCATTTTCAGTACCCTTTGAGAATCAAGTATAGACAGCATATTTTGTTGCGCCTTCAACATCTTTTATTGCAGATGTTGAACATAAGTTTGGTCAAGCTGCGGTGCTGCTTCTACACATAGCCCCTTCAGATAAGGATGATCTAGGAAGAATTCTTCTACTTAGAGATCATAGAGCGCCTGGACTGTAGTCATATGTGCTTCCAGGTCTCTTTTCGTGTGCTTGATTTCTAGGATCTGTCTTGTTGTGGTTGGACCATAGATGTCGCCTTCACTCCAACCATCGGCCATCCCACTTTCTCTGATGGCAACCCCAGTTGCCCGCCATGCAGCATTTACAGTATGCATCTACCCAGTATCAGCATCCCCTTGCCCTTGCAATCATCTCTCGTCATTTCAAGCTGCTTGGCTCGTTCATATGAGGCCATGCCCAGGTGATAACCGTCTTCCTGTCAGGTCCCATGACCATACAACTGATCCTGTAATGAAGACACTTAGTTCAGATTGAAAATTTGTCAGAAATACGTTGGGTCAAAAATGACCCAACAGCTTTGACTTTGTGTCAAGGTTACTGAATGTCCACAGAAAAATGGCGACAACATTTTTTCCCTTCCAGGTAATGCTAAGAACACATTCATAATAGTCGAAAAAATTAACATTTAAAACCGACAGGTATCCCAATCTGTTACGTTTGCCGCCCCACTATGTGAGAGAGAATTCATAATCATGACATGTAAGATTTAATAACAAGAGAGATATAGGGTTTGTATTAAAGTTTTTAAGAAACTCCCATTGCAGTAGCTTTCATGGGGGGAAAGATGGATTGATGAGTTTCTAAGGCATCTTAAAATTCAGGACAAGAATCAAAAGAGAGAGAGAGAGAGAGAGAGAGAGAGAGAGAAGAGAGAGAGAGAGAGAGAGAGAGAGAGAGAACATCTTCCTGAATGGTTAGGCCTGTTGACTTGCTCTGTATAAGTAACTGGAATTAGGATATTAAATTGTTTCCATGTTGGCGATCGGGAAACGTTGTCTGCTACAAAATAACAAATTAAAATGGCTTCACTACGTACATCACATGTGAAAGATAAAAAAAATACAAAAAGGATTATGACTAGATCTATCATGGCCTGACAAATCAGAATTTATATGCATTCTTATCTTACCAACAGGACCCTTAGTCAACCTGTTGTGTTTTAGCAGTTTAACAAAGGTACTATTGGTAAGATAAGGAGCACAGAGGCTCTGACATATCAGACCATGACAGATTTTATTTAGTTTTATTTTGTCCTAATACTTTTTGAATTCGAATGTGTTTTACATGTGATTTTCGTAGTGAAGCCATTTTCACCTGGTTTATTATTGCTGGGAACATTTCATGTCTACGTACTGAGATCAATACAGTATCTTATGCTAATGCCAGTTACTTACGCAGAGCAAATCAACAACGCTAATCACTCTCTCTCTCTCTCTCTCTCTCTCTCTTCTCTCTCTCTCTCTTTCTATTGAATATGATACAAAATTCCTTGAATGAGAGCAATAGCAAGTGTTTACTCCAATTTACTCTATTCTAACACACTTCATTGTGGTTCCTTTTAACCACTAGTTTTAAACTCATTTAGACGGGAAATTGCTTCTTTTCTCTGCCGTGCTTAGTGGGAGCCTAAGTTTCCTTTTAAAACAGATCTTATGTAATGGAGATTTTGGCCAAGTATTAGACCAGGAGAGCTTACGCTAAGTGGATTTCACAAATCAGAGAGCAGAGCCGCAGAGCCGTGCCAGCAGAGCCGGTCAGATTAGACCGAGTCCTCGACGATGAACGGAAACCGGTCACTTGCACTGCGGTCGAGATCTGCTGATAATGAATTAGTGCAAGGTCTCCGGTTATCAACCTCCTGACTGGTCATTTCGGTTCGGTCTATCTCAGCGCATTCACTCTTGGATTATATATTTACAAGCATCGTACGCATCCGTATACCCATGTATTTTTCTTATTTGATTTAGCAGGCAATATATAGATCAATAATCTTATTCAGATATTTTGGTACCTATGTAAGCATGTTTATATGTGAATAACGGTCATTTTCTTCATACTGCCGCTATCTCTTTGTTGGTCTTAAGACCTTATCAAAGCTTGCAATAAAAATATGCGTCATTGGTGTCATATTTGAAAATAAATTGTTATTCTTTTATATATTCGATTTGCATTATTTACATAATTTGCGTGCTAAAGCACTGATTACCGAGAAGTTTGCAATAATCTTAAAATCAAGAGCAGAAAAGGACAGTGGACAAAGGAAAAGAAGCGTCAGCCTTCCCTTCCCTTAACCTACACCTCTGGGGCTTCCTGGCCGAGACGTTCATTAGTTTTCATAAGCAGAACTGTCGTGCATTCTGCACATATCCACTGCAAACCTCAAGAAGAATTGCAATCAGAAACCGACGCTGAATTTTCAAGCTCATCGCCCACTACCTGTTTTAATCTGGAAGAGGCAATCTAACTCTGAATTGACTATTAAATGAAAACAAATAGTATAATATGCAACCGACCGATGAATGATGAGGCGCAAGCATTAACTCTGAGTGGCTGAATGCTCCGAAGGCGTTTTATAATGACACGGTCGAATGCGCCCGGGTAATAACCCTTTGGGTACAGATTCGGGTCTTATTTTAGCATCGGATTCCCTTTAGCGAGGCAGTTCTGGAAGGATGACATGCGATTCGATCCCTCGCTTCATATGCCGCTATCTGTGCATAAGCGATTTAATAAAACAACGCCGATAAACTCAACAATCAGCGGTGAATTCGGGCGGCTCGAGTTTTGTTGGGGGTTGCTCATCGCAGGCTTTGGCGGGAAGTCAAACAACTGCCGTAACAAATGCGCGCCATCTTTCATTCCGGAGATAGACGAGAATATATGAGTGGCTGTAAACAAGCATAAATCTTGCGACTAGGTCATTCAGCTTATTCAGGCAAGAAAACGTGCCTTGCCACTCGTACACGCAGACTGTGAATGGATGTCTATGAAGTTAGCAAGAGGCAGTTCATAGAGAACAAAATTGCAACAAGAAAACCCAAAGTCCTTGAGACATCCAGACTGCAGTATTTCAAAGCCTCTCTTGTTGGCTGTTATGTTTAAGGAGTTAGATGGTTCAACACTCTTAACTTATGCATTCGACAAACACGATAATGTATGCGAATAATAAAAATAAAAAACTAGGAACTTAAAACTTCTCCATAAACAAACTGAAGGGTAAGTCTTACGTATGGAAAAATATAAGAATTACACCCACACACACACACACACATACACACACACACACACACACACACACACACACACACACATCATATATATATATATATATACACACACACACACACACACACACACAATATATATATATATATCTATATATATCATATATATATATATATATATATATATATATATATATATATATATAAGATATATATAGTATGTATCATGTGTGCGTGTGTTTGTTTGTTTGTTTGTAAAAATATTCACAAATCTAGTGAGTAAACTTTGCTATTATGTGAGATTAATGACGAAACTCCTACAACATTCTGGAAGCTGAGGATACTTCCAACCCATTTATGAAGTATTGTTTACTCGTAATGAATAAATTTTCTAGATAACGACGGTGTTTTCTCGTGCTGAAAGTTCTTTTTTCCATTCAGTTATTCAAGCCTTGGAATCTCCTCTGTTTAGAATACGTTGTTTCTCTCATAATTAAGAGGCCTCTTTTGCTTTCTTCATCAATTTCATAGATTCACTTTTCTTTAGCATAAGAATTGTTGTGGTCAGTTTCATGAAATAGGAGGAATAAGTCCGTCTGCCTCGCTGGTAGAATTGCTATAAACATCATGCTAAGGAATTTGGCAGTTTTCGGACTAGCGGTAACTCGGTCTGCTGATGTTAACTTTGGAATTTTATTTCTCTCCATTTTACCTCAGATTTTTGCATTTTTCCTTTTCTTGTTTTTGTTTTCCCAGATTTCGCATTTCATTTTGCTTTTCTCTTTCTTTCAATTACTGATGCTTTGTTGCATACGAGTCTTTAGATGGAAAAGCAGGGATAAATGAACGTACTCTGAGATGCTTTATATACCCAGTAAACTTTAATCGATTTTGCTTTTAATAAATAAGCTCTAAGATTCTCCGATTATCATAAAATAAAGAAAATTAAAATGTATATGTGTTTGAAAAACAGATAAACTCTGTAAATCTTGGAATTTCAAAGACAGTTTCGAGAACTCATTATAGTTCAGCAGACAAACTCAAAACTAGTCGATTTCTTTAATACACTCTAAGGAGTTGGGCTTTTGTGAATCAACAATGAAAAATTATGGATATCATGGATTAAATGTAAAGTTTTCCTGTTTGAAGGATAACCATTGGAAAGATATGAATTCTCTGGCAAAGATAAGAATCTCTGCACCCAAAATCAGGAATTTGATGGGTAACACGAGGTTTGATGAAGATTTTTATAATAGTTATGGTTTGGGTTATGAACTTAGATACAGTGATTATCGAGTTAGAGTAACATTCTAAGCATTTAAGGGAAGAATCGAACAGAAAGCTATATATAAAAAAAACATAAATCTGATCCACAAATTCTAAGCGTATATGATAGTTATGTGCAAACATCGGTAATTGTACATTTATTAAAAGGGCTAGAATTCTTCTTACATCACCACACAGAATCATGGGAAAGAAATAAATGATTGTGAAGACTTCAATAGTCAAATAAGTAAACTCCAATGAAAATTAATCTATTACAAAAACCTCCTCCTATCCGAACCCCCCATTTCTTTATACCTGAGAACAAGAAGAAGAGTCAACGCGACCGACAGCGCCTGGTCACCGACATTCACCTCCTTCCCAGATGACACGGGTTTCACCTAGAAATTTCGTAATCCTGGACCTTCCCGGCACAAAGGGCTTGTAAACCACGGCGTAATTGATGGTTGTAGAGCAACGGATGTTCGTCTTCCCAATGAATCACATCGAGATTAGCGGAAAATCGAGATTGGCATGAATTAACCTGGGCGTCTTTGGCTATTTATGCAAAAGGCTCCGAAATTACCCTAATACTCCCGTTGAGTTTCGGCTCGAGAAATTGGTTGGGATGAGGAAAACCTACTTTGATTATAAAGAAAATCAACTTCGTAAAGAGATAATATGAGAGAGAGAGAGAGAGAGAGAGAGAGAGAGAGAGAGAGAGAGAGAGCTGGGTATGGGGAGTGGGGAGCGAGAGAGAGAGAGAGAGAGAGAGAGAGAGAGAGAGAGAGATGCAAATTAGTGCATTTTGAAAGAGTTGGAGAGAATAAGTCTGCAGTGTGACACAGGGCAAAGTCTGCAATGGGGGAAAAACATTGTAGTTCGAGTAGATGGGTATCACTATGTGATACGTGAAAGATTAAAAACAAGAGGGTAAATACGAAGAAAAAGATAAACAAGGAAAAATAAGCGGGACGAGAGAACTACTGGTTGAGGATTCTTTATAGAAGTATGAGGCCGAAAAACAAAACAAAATTGGACAATGAGGTTTTATCCGTGACTTAGCAATTAGCTGACGAATGTAGCAGTGGGTAACGCAACGGTGTTCTACGAACCATCCTTCCTTTTGGGAAACAGTATTTTTATTAAGGTTACATGAATAGGAAAATATACGTTGCTTTAGTTCTTTAAAATTTACATTCAAAGCACAAAAAATCTTAAAGGTCGAAGATTGACCCTTCTTATTGAATTAGAAACAGAATTTTCTTCTAATAAGTTTTATTAATCACGCAAATAATTTGTAGGTCGACTCCATTTTTGCTGTTCTACTCTATTCCATTTCCGTTCATTTCCTTTCTGACTTTCTTAACGATGCTTTCCTCTTACATACAGAGTTTGTGGAAGATAGAAGTGAATGACGTAGTGTGTGTAGTGTCCTTTTGTGCACTGCTGATGAGTTGTGTGTCAATGTCTAAAGCAGCCAGGGTCTAGAAAATTTCCTGCAGATGGTGTAAGAATCACAATCCAGTATCTAAAGTATGAATGGGGCAATAACAATCGTTCTATTTTCTCTGTGGACCACCCCCTTTTAAAGAAAATGACTCAATGTAAAAAATCTATACGTATTTGTATTTATAGCCGGTTATTGTTATTAAGGTTAGTATCTCATACTCAAACATACTTAATCACTACTTCATGAGACTGTAAATCTATCTCGAAAGTAAGCAGACATAAATTTATGTACCGGCAAAGGAGCCTTTGTTTAAATGTAACTCACCTGGTGGTCTCTCTCTCTCTCTCTCTCTCTCTCTCTCTCTCTCTCTCTCTCTCTCTCTCTCTTGTTATCTTTTTCCTACGAGTAAGCGGATTCTTAAGAAACGAATATTACTATGAACAAGGCGTTCAGTTGTTCACGCTATGTACATATTCAAACCCGCACGCACACACATACACACACGCTCACACACACACACATATATATACTAATATAAATATATGATTATATATAATATATATATATATATATATATATATTATACATATTATCATATATATATAATTAGTATATATAAAGACGTGTGTGGATTTTAATATAATTTTTTTCAACATTGGTGTGTTTCTCACAACCGAATGTGTTTCCGAAGAAAAGGTAAGTTAGGAATAACTTCAACATTCCTGCATGAACTGGTAAAACGTGGATGAATTCTCATGTAGCAAACTTCCACAGCGATAGATACATCATAAACCGCTACAGACGGCTCACTTGTCACTTGAAGCGTTCCTCTAAAAACATGCGACGTTCACCTCTACCTTGCATCCACGATTTCACTTCTTGTAAGTTGAGGCCCATCTTTTCAAATACCTCTTTCAATAAATTTGTCGTTTCTTTATCCCAACACTAACTGTTTATAATCCCTCTCCCCACATGCTTCCCTAAGCCCACATGCTTCATGCCTCATTCTGGAATTTTACACACTCCTTCAGCTGTGCCTTTAGTCCTGGTGGATTTGTTACTTGTTTTCTTGTTTTGAAACATAACTGATTTTCATCCCTTCTTATCCAACCTGAACTTGCATCTAAAAAGTTAAGTAGATCTTATTTTAACCAGACCACTAAGGTGATTAACAGCTCTCCTAGAGCTGATGAAGGATTAGATATTTTTACGTGGTTAGGAACCAATTGGTTACCTAGCAACGGGACTTACAGCTTATTGTGGGATCCGAACCACATTATATTGAGAAATGAATTTCTAATCACCAGAAATAAATTCCTCTGATTCCACATAGGCAGAGCGGGGAATCAAACTCGCGACTACCGAATCGGTAAGACGAGCACTCGTCCAACGAGGAACTTGAACTTTCATCTATCTTGACGTTTTGGTCATCTCAATAATGATCAGATACACCTCCAGTCATTCATCAATATTATATGTCTGAAATTTTGTCCATTTACCCGGAATAAATACCTAACTCAACACTTTTCTCCACCATTTTCTTTTTCCCAGTGTCATGCGTATGCATCATTTTCTTTAGAGAACAGACATTTATATTCTTATCTATTCTAGGACCTCCATATCTATCCACAATGCCATCTCTTCCTTGGGCACCTTCCTTGGCATTTAAATCGTGTTCTTCATAGCATGCTGGTCAGTTTCAAACTATATTGCTATAGCAGTCTCTTTCACTCTTATTCTTTTTCAACCAAGGTTCAGGCACAATCACTTTCACTGCTTTTTCTCCTGACATGCTCAGTTTTACTGTGCAAGACTTGAACCAATTCCTCTGGACTCTTTCACCTGTCCCAAGTGTCTGGGATATCTGTCTGATATTCCAGACACAATCACCCTTTGTCTTTCCCATTCCTGCATACATTGTCCTATCACCGTTGTATCGCTCAGGGCGTCAACAATTCCCCTTTAAAACAACAAAATCGTCTTCCACTTTATAACTGTAACACAAAACACATACACAAATACAATCACACACATACACACACACACACACACACACACACACATATATATATATATATATAATATATATATATATATATATATATATATATACATAGTTATGTACGTTTGTCCAGCAAGTAATTTTTTCCGGAGAGAACTGCAAACTATTCAACCAGAAGGATAATAACTCTTACGCTTGAAATACCCACAATACCCACCTTGCCCCAAAGCGTTCTGGTGCATAACCTCCGGGTAATTCTATACCCAGTTGGCTCATCGTTAGACAAAGCAGGGGCCGTAAAACTGGGAGAGGGGCAAAGGATGGCTATCTCTAGCACCCCCCGTCTGACAGGTCAGCATAAATAAAGGAGAGGAGGAGGAGGAGTAAGGAGGAGTGGGGGGGGGGGGGGGGGGGGAGGAGGAGGAGGAGGAGGAGGAGGAGGAGGAGGAGGAGGAGGACGGATGATTTGGGAAATCAAGTCCAGAAACAGATTACGGCTGGCAGAAAATGATCATATTTTCAATGCGTTCGTTACACAATACTGGGCCTGTAACAAAGGAGAGAAATGGAGTGAAATTGGCCATTCTTTTTTTTTTTTGTTTTTTTTTTTTTTTTTTTTTTTTTCTTTGTGCCATGTATCGACTGTGTAGTATAGTATTTGGAAATACGAGAAGCCTTACTTCTGTTATTATTTCCATTTTTTTATAATATCATAAATGTTTCAATTGAATATAAAATTCTCTCGCCCCTTACAAATAATAATAATATAATAATAATAATAATAATAATAATAATATAACATAATAATATAATAATAATGGCAATGGCTCAGAGGGAGAGCTAAAGAAGGAAACTGAAGGAATGATAAACAGCGGCACAAGATCAGGCCCTAAGAACCAGATATGTTTAAAGAACGATAGACGGAAATAACATCTCTCCCATATGTAGGAAGTGCAATACGAAAAATGAAACCATAAACCACATAGCAAGTGAATGCCCGGCACTTGCACAGAACCAGTACAAAAAGAGGCATGATTCAGTGGCAAAAGCCCTCCACTGGAGCCTGTGCAAGAAACAACAGCTGCCTTGCAGTAATAAGTGTACGAGCACCAACCTGAAGGAGTGATAAGAAAACGATCAGGCAAAGATCCTCTGGGACTATGGTATCATAACGGATAGGGTGATACGTGCAAACAGGACCAGACGTGACGTTGATTGACAAAGTCAAGAAGAAAGCATCACTCCATTGATGTCGCAATACCATGGGACAACCCAGAGTTGAAGAGAAAGAGAGGGATAAATGGATAAGTATCAATATCTGAAAATAGAAATAAGAAGGATATGGGATATGCCAGTGGAAATCGTACCCATAATCATAGGAGCACTAGGCACGATCCCAAGATCCCTGAAAAGGAATCTAGAAAAACTAGAGGCTGAAGTAGCTCCAGGACTAATGCAGAAGATGTGATCCTAGAAACGGCACACATAGTAAGAAAATGATGGACTCCTAAGGAGGCAGGATGCAACCCGGAACCCCACACTATAAATACCACCCAGTCGAATTGGAGGACTGTGATAGAGCAAAAAAAAAAAAAAAAAAAAAAAAAAATAATAATAATAATAATCTCCCAATTCATTTAGGCAAGAAAACGATCAAGAATCTTTTCCTGGATTATTTTAATATTCATATTAACAATTCAGCATCAACAAACATCCCCAAAAAATCTAACAGGATCATTTTCTCACCTCATTCACCTGACATTTTCATTTTACCAAATAATAATTTATTAATAAATTCATATACGTCCTGACTGAGAGAAAGGTTGAGAGGTGATGTGCCTGATTACCTACCGCACAGGTGAGAGCCAATTACCCACTTAGTGAATGATGGCCCTGAGCACCTGTTGGCCTTTCATTTAATCTTAACATATCAGGATATGCATATAGGGTAAAAGCCGGCGCCCTCCGAGATGCCAGTCTTGTACATTAAATCTGTAAGTCACCTGGGGAAAGAGCACGTTTGTAGGGGATGGTCTAAAACCAGCCGGGGCACTCATTTTGACGGGGATTGTCCTCTAGATAAAAGAGATATGGAAGGAAAAAGAAGTTACCAGGACGAGAACAGAGTAGAGCAGAGACTTTCGCCTGATCTCTCTCTCTATATATATGTATATATATATATATATATTATATATATATACATATATATATACACATAGCTCTCTCTCGCTCTCCTTCTCGCTCGTCTCGTCTCTCTCTCTCTCGCTCTCTCTCTCTCTCTATATATATATATATATATATATATATATATATATAGATATATATATATATATATATTTAGTATATGTACATATACTTTAGAGATCTCTTTATATTTCAACTTCTTTCTTTTCTTTTCTTCTTCCTGACGATAAAATAAGGAGTGATGATATAAACGATGCTCCATTTATTAACGCTAGTAGGTATATGAAATATTAGCATTTGATACCTGGACCGGAGGCGTACCAAGTGATTTGTGCCCGGCGCCTGTAATATCAAAGAGATACCCAGAGCGTCAACTAGCAGATAAGTTTTGACCATTGCTCTTCATTTTAGAAGGACCTGTTAGCTTTTCTTGAATGAAAAAGAAACTCTCTCTCTCTCTCTCTCTCTCTCTCTCTCTCTCTCTCTCTTTCTAGGACAAAAGTTTAAAAAATAAACAATATTCTGTTCCTCTCTAGCTCATGTTTATGTTTCATCTTCATAATGATCCCCCCCACCACGCAACCACGCAAACACACACACACACACACACACACACACACTCTCTTTCTCTCTCTTTCTCTGAAAAATAATGTCCTAAAATTTATTAAACTTCAACCCTCCTTAACACACACAAAATTCTCTCTCTCTCTCTCTCTCTCTCTCATCTCTCCCAGCGGCTCTCATCCTCTCTCTCTCTCTTTCTTTGAAACCAGGTGATTAGGCAGCTCAATGCATCAAAAGCTAGCCTATGCTCAACAAGTGTTGAGCTGAATTTAGTGCCATATTTATGGGTGGGCGAATAGAAGCCTCCGCCCCACAGCGCCCTTCATCGCTCGGATCTTAACAAGGGATTAGGAATATATCATAGACCCTGTCAATTCATTATTCTCTAATCATGATCCACAGACTGTTTACAACTGCGAGAGAGAGAGAGAGAGAGAGAGAGAGGAAGACTGGGAAGCGAGAGAGAGAGAGAGAAGAGAAGAGAGAGAGAGAGAGAGAGAGAGAGAGAGAGGATACTTGTATTTTTATTTACAGTTTGTTTGTATGTGCTCCTGGTGGGAGGGTGATTTATGTACGTTTACTTGGAAGTTTGTGTATCCGTGAGATAGACAGACAGGGAGGCAGACGTATTCTAGGAATAATGAAAATGTGTTAGTGAAACAAATCTATTTATTTATAACATATCTTGTGTAACAAAGTATTTTTATATATCACTGGTTTTGAAAGGCAATTGTTGAATAACTATTTTTAAACGAAATCAAAGCTGAAACTGAAGAATTTACTAAATATTCCTACAAAATTTGCTCTGAAAAAGTAGGAAATATTTGAACGGTCTAATATGGGATTCTTTCTACCATTTATTGATAGGTTGCGGCATTCTTTCCATACTCTGTTTCCCCATTTCCACTGTTGAGGGAGGTCAAATGTTCCGCTCTGGGTTAATACTGACTTTCGCATTTTTTCCAGTTTTATATAAAGTATGGCTAGTTAAAAGCATTGGGTTATCGTTCCTCTCGACCTTTGCATGAAAGAATAATATACTTCGAACACCCTTCCTTGTTCATTGTCAACGGATGAACTGATCTGTGAAGTTTGCCAAAACCAGAATAAGCTATAAGTTCTTAAATGTAATCCTTAGTATGTCTCAAGTTACCGACTCTGTTACATATCCTTGGAGGGACATAGAATCTTATCCTAAGTTATCTTCTATGAGTCCTACGTTTGGGAGGAAAATGGAATTCCCTAAGCCACATCTTTAGAGTCTTCCCTTTGATAGGATATACGTATATGACGTTGCTGGAGTCACCTTTCATGACGTCTACTTATGGAAGGATAAATGGCGTTCGTTACCTAGACCACTTTTCATGAGTCTTTCCTTGGTAATGTATATGATCATCTCTACGTCACCTCCTATATGTCCCACCTTTAGACTGCTGGTTCATGGCATTTTCCTAACCTCCTCCAAGGACTCCTGCCTCTCGATGGTTGTACACTTTTTGTTTCGAGTCGCCCTTAAGTCCTAATCTAGAGAGATTATGGCGTTCCTTGATGATTTCCAGGAGGTCTATCACTGGGGAAAACATATGAAACTGGAATTCAAGTGGGTAACCAATTTTAAGGGCTATTTGCTGCTCGTTTTATAGAATCCAGTTAACGACACCAATAACAAGAACATCAGCAACAACAACAACAACAACAACAACAATAATAATAATAATAATAATAATAATAATAATAATAATAATAATAATAATAATAATAATAATAATAATAATATATCATGTTAGGCATTAACGCCAGAATTGATTTAAATTAGCCTGCAGCTTATATGCTAAGGGTATGATCAGAACTGCTTTCTTGACTTTACAATATTAATAGAGATTATGAAGATAAAATAATACCCTTTTCTTGAGAGTAAATCTTGATGTATTGTTGAAAACACGCTTAAAATCCTTAGGTCTTAAGGGCATTTTCAACAGTTTATCAACATTTATATTAGGCCTTACATTTGCCTGTCTTTAAAAGAAAGGAATGTTCTTCATGGTCTTCAAGAGAAATTATGATGATAATGTATATAATCTAGTAAAGAAATGCAGAATTTTCTTAGATACAAGCATTTCATATCTTAATTGTTTCTCCATCTTCTTTAACTTTCCTTCCCCGTAGACATCTGAACACTTTGCAGCATTACAACACTGGGCTTAGTCTTGGAAAACTTGAGTAGATGATTCACAAGTGAGAGAAAGATAATTTGCAGAATGGTTCCACCTCACGAGGACTGGGATTACCTCATTCAAAGAGAGAGAGAGAGAGAGAGAGAGAGAGAGAGAGAGAGAGAGAGAGAGAGAGAGAGAGAGACAGGGTCCTTTAATAAGAAGATATATGTTCTTAGTTCACAAAGACCCGAACATGTAATTTACTTGAGGGCGGTGTGAATGTATGTGCCGGCACGCTGGTGTGTGTATGTGTGTGTGTGTGTGTGTGTGCATGTGGACAGAGAGACAGAGGGAAACTAAAGGTTGTGCATAAATAATTCATCTGAGAGTAATCGGTTATATATAATGGTTGGTTCCACCCAACCTATGAAGAATTATATTTGATGCCGTCCGACTTTGGTATCACCTGTGCCAGGTGTGCATCGTTTCTCAAGTTTTGAACCAAATACTCCCACTGAAGTTTGTTGTTCACTTCTATGTTTCTAGGTTCTCATTTTTGTCAGTTTTTTTCCACATTTCTTCTCTTGTAACTCATTTCTTAACTTAAATTAGGTTTTCTTTTTACATCTGTGAGATTTTATCTAAAGTCTGTATTCATGAGTCACTATTTTTTTTGGATAAACCAAAATTTGAACATTAACAATATTTGCACAATAACAGAATACGTCAGTGACCATAAAAAGGAGAATTGCGTCTTCCCTACCTTAAATTATTATTCCAAATTTTTTTTTTATCTAATATACAACTTGGTTGGTGCCCTATTTTTGAAATGGGCCACAGGCACAACTCTATCTCAGCCAAGCTTTGCAAACATCAAGGTTATTGACACCATAGCTTTGAAAATTGTGTTCTTAAAGTATATAGACGTAGCAGCGTCTTCCTTGAAAATTCTGCCAATTTGTCTTCTACGTCATAAATTCATGTAAAACTTTCAACCCTCACGTGAAGCAAACACTCGTACTCGTTACTCTGTGACGTGGTTAAGCAAGCTGCCAGCATACTTCCCCAAGGATCTTTCCCCAAAAGCACAGTTTATCACAGTCCCCTTAAGTACACGGATCAGGAATGCGCAGCGTGTTTGCTGAGGATCCTCCTCTAACAGCCGTTTAAGGAAGGAAAGCATATGTTCGCTCCAAATATGTTACCAAACGAACATGCCTTAACTGCCGTCGGCCTTATGAACGTTGCTTATAAGCAACGTGTCCGAATGCCGTCTAACATTAAATGAATTCCTGGGAGGTTTTCGCAGCGCATTTGGGATGCCACGTATCTTATCTGCTCCTCTCTTTCTCCCTCTTTCTCTGTGCGCTCCGTTTTCCACTTAGCGTTTTCCAAAAGATACTTAGAGAAGATAAATAACTTTCTCTCTCTGTTTCATATATACATTTATGCACACACACATACATATTTAGTTAAGGGTGTGCGTATGTGCCCGCGTGCGTGTAAACAATACTAGATAAAAAGCAATTGGGAAACATGGGTTTGAAACGGTTTTAATATTCAGAAATTAAGAGAGAGCGTGCGAACAGAGGAGAGTGGGGCAGAGTGCGTGCCAGGGTTCGACGTGTTGGTGAAGAGGCTTCTGAATACGCAGTGGCTACCGTTGTAGCAGTTATTCCGACTTGCATCGTAAAATAACTGAATACTATTGTTCTTAATCAGTTACGGAGACCATATTCATGTCACCACTGTTCTTATTGCTGTCCTAAATATTGTAGATTTAAAATTGGGTGGGTAAACTTACTATTATTACTATCATTGTTTATATCAATTATTTACCCATCTAATCCCTTTTAGATGAAGTACATCCAAGTGGTTGTTAAAGAACTTTTGTGTTTTAGAAAAGATCACTGCCAAAATTATTTCACAGACAATGACTGAGAATATATATATATATATATATATATATATATATATATATATATATATATATATATATATATATATGCATATATGTAGGTGCCATTGACTATGCTGCTTTATAAAGTCCTTACATGTCTGAAATTGTCATTTGTAATGGGAAATGCATCAAGATTTCAAAATCATTTCCCACTTAAAATTTTTGATTAACTCTCCTTTTTTTATGCAGCTGTTGTATAATTCTTTTTATTGAAATGGATCCTATCTTTATCATCATGTTTATCATTATCATTGACTATAAAAACAGGTCTTACTTGATACTAACCCAGGTGCATATATTACTCTATCAGAGTTGCAATCACTCCTGCAGGCACTGAATAGAGTCAATGAGCATTTTTAATATTTGTACACCTCTGAAATATTGATAAACAAGGAATCTATATAACCTGTGGATGTTTATGCTTTCCTGAGGATGCCGTGCACTGATTCGCACGCGAGAAACCAGTGTTTATGAACGCTTCTTTTTACACTAATATTGCTTCTTCATTCTTTTTATAAGACCGTAGAGAAACTTTTACTTGTATGTCTTGTGTGTATGGGTGGTGGCTGGTGTATACGCTTGTATATCCATAATAGTATGTGTACGCCCTTGGTGCGGGGCCGTTTTGATGGTGGGTAGGTTTCAAATATTTTGTTTTTGTACAATCGCTTTTGTTTGAACAAACAATTTAATGTATAATCACACTATATGTATCCATGTCTGTATGTTTATGTTTATTTGGTTGCTAGTTTACATTCGTAAATTCTCCTTTAAAGAATCACTCCACGGAAGATAGACAGAGGGCAATGCCGCACGTTAACCAGGGGCGTTTTAGGGTCGACGCCGCCTTACCCAAGGTCACCTCAGAGGCAGGAGGGCATGGGGCATGATCTGACGAGCACTCGGATAGACGCCGCAGGGCACAAGGCGAGAGGAGTGCCCTTGGGAGGAGGAGGAGGAGTAGTAGGAGGAGGAGGGGGAGGAGAAGGAGGAGGTAAAGGTCTCGTGCCGAGCACGTGGATAGGCTGCGTCTGCTGAAGGCTGCTAAGAAGGGCAGGAAAGGGAGGAGTGATGTCCTCGTCGGGAGGGATTGAGGATGGATGGCGTTTTTCATCTCACGTAGCGGATACATATGCTGTTGTGATAATGGATAAATCTATAGCGTAAACCTAAGAACTATATGAATCAGAAGCCAAGGGAAACTATTATGGCAAACGTAATATGATTACATAACAAGGCATAGCAATTTAGTGTTACTTAAGATATTATATATGTACATATATGTGTGTGCAAGTGTGTGTACACACACACACACACACACACACACACACATATATATATATATATATATATATATATATAATATATATGTGTGTGTGTGTGTGTGTGTGTGTGTGTGTGTGTGTGTGTGTGCATTTATAATGTGCATAAATCACTGCTTGCGAATTTATGTGTTCCCATAGCAAGAATGTCTGTAGGTATGCAGCAATGTTTGTTCTCGCACGACGGAAAGGAAGCACCAAAACCTCTAGACAAACAAGGCACCAAGTTCTCCATTAATGTAACCAGAACATGACCTCAGATTGACCTGATAACCCGCCTCCGTCCAATTAGCATCCGTTCCATCACGGAAGGTGAAACTGAAGACAGGGTGGCAGATCTCCTCATGATTCGCCCTTTTTTTTCCCCCCCATTGCCTCCTAACCCGATTTTCACTTTTCTTGTGTTCTTGTTGTTAACGAGGTCATTTGTTTCACCTAAGAAATGCGTCGAAGCTACTTCGGTGCAATCGAGTTTTCTGAACAGAGTATAATGGAGTATAGAACTCGCGATGTGCCGCATTATGAAGCTCTCAGCATTGATGATGCCGCGCTCATTTGCTCCCCAGATGCTGTCAAGTGAAGTTGTGAAGGCGGACGGCACCTCTGGCGGTGCCAGACGCACAATCCATTGCTAACCTTAACCTTAAATACAATAAAACTACCGAGGCTAGAGGGCTGGAATTTGGTATGTTTGATTATTGGAGGGTGGATGATCAAAATACCATTTTGCAGCCCTCTAGCCTCAGTAGTTTTTAAGATCTGAGGGCGGACAGAAAAAGTGCCGGCAGACAGACAAAGCCATCCGAAGAGTTATCTTTTAGAGGAAACTAAAAGATACTTATGCAGTTAACTGTCATACTTGTTTTAATTGTCGTTTTTCCCTAGCATCTGCAGTCGTTGGCGAATATTGGAGTAAAGCGAAGCAGATTCGTACAATCAATCCAGCAACTTTTTTTTAGTAGGTGAAAGGCAGCAAGAAATTTCTCAAAGCCCACCTCAAGTAATTCTAGTTCGCTTTTTGTATTTTGTTTCTAAAACGTTGAAGGCAATTGTCACTCAAACATATCACGAACAAAATCCATCAAGTCATTTGTTTCTCCTGTGAACAAAATTGTGAAGTGGTTCGCCGTTTAGTGAATGAGGCTGGGAATACATTTCACCAGATCTTGTGACACCGAATGCTAATGAAATGCGCCTTATAACCTTTTGGGTGAGTTTATTTCACCTGATTCAAGGACGCTTCGTGTTAATGAAACTCGCCTGATTACCGCTGATTTCTCGTTTCATGGAAAGTTCTTGATTGAACGCCAATTGTTGATGTACGTGACATGAGCAGAAAAGATAACATGAGGAAAAGGAGAATAGGAAAATAAAAATATACGAATGCTAATTTGAAATCAAGAGAAGTAAAGAATGGGACAAGGTAATTTAAGACAAGAGACAGAAATAAAGAAGTCACGCTAAAAAGATTTTAAAAAAGGAAATGAGAAATTCTGTTACTATAAATGACGGAAAAGAACATAAAAGCTAAATAAAAAAGATCGGAGTAAAAAAATATAAATAACATAGCAAGAATAAGAAGCTAAAATAGGATGAAAAAAGAAAACAGGACAGTGAAAGAAATGGATAACAAAACCGAATAGTTAAACGAGAAAAAAACAAAAGAACAATTCTCCACCGCCTTCTCCGCATTGCAAACGTAACTGATAGTTGGTTGAGAGAAGAGGGCGTGGTCGAGCCTCACCCCTTAAGATGCTCTTTGACACAAGAGGTGGAGGTCGGTGTGAATTGGATGCTGGGTGTGCGGGGGATGGGGCATAGGGTGTCATGCGGGTGTCAAGAGGTGTCAGACGGTGTCAAAAGTGACGCTATTGTGGTAGCATAAGGCTCAGATGTCAACGAGTCAAGGTCGCTAATTCTTCACTGATGTAACTGCAAATTCCCCAAGGGGAAAGATGGTTATTAACGGCGGGTGGGGGGGGGGGCGGCTAGTTTTTTATCTCCTTTTGTATACCTACCTAATTTACTCATTCGATTGAACTAAAAATAAATGTACATGTGCATAAACGTATGTGGGAATATACCGTATTATATGTATGTATGTATATATATAGCACATATATTATAATATATATATATACTAATATATAAGATATAATATATACATAGCTATAATATATACGGTATATTTCCCGTACATACATTTATACACATATTACATTTATTTTTAGTTATAAATTATATATACATATATATAATTCTATATATATTATTTAGATTATATATACCATATACATATATTATATATCTATAATAATTCATAGCATATATATATATACAGTATATATATGTATTATATATATATATATAGATTATATATATATATATATATCTATATACTAATAGATATAATATATAATATATATATAATAGATATATATAATATAATATATATATATATATATTAGGTGGGGGGTTATTATATATATGATTAATATCTATATATATAATATATATAATATATATCTATATAATTATTATATAATAATATATAGATATACTTATTAATATATATTAATAGTATAGATACTATGATATATATATAACAGTATACTATATATATGTGTGTGTGTGTGTGTGTGTGTGTGTGTGTGTGTATGCATGTATGTATTCAGGGAAACAGAGACCACACCACAGTTTTTCGATGTTTTCCATATATTGAGAATCTGTGATGCCATTTTTGAGTAATCTTCGCACTTTTATTGTGAGTTCAGAATTGTTCAAATACATTATAACGTTGTCTTGTTCTATCAATTATTTCTTAATTTTGAAAATGTACATTTTGGAGGCTATCCATTTGATCTCATTCAGGTTTGCCAAATGATTTCTAAGACAGAGTTTATTTTGGAAGTTTATTAGTGAAACTATCACTGTGTTACATATTGGTACACAAAGTAGCGATCTAGGAGTGTTTATTGTGTTTCGCCTCTATATTCGGAATATCATTTAGATAGAAATTAAGAAGAGTACAATCGGTACACGATACTTTTTTTTTTTGCTACTGGCCGGAGCAAATCAGTGTTTAATGATTAACTGATCTTTTACCAAACTTCCACGTCATGGTTCGTTAACGTAGGGAACAGTGTTCGCGATGGTTTGGCAAAATTATTGGGACCATTGCTCTTTGTAGTATATCTGAACATGTAATTTTGTAATTATTATAAGTAATTACTTAGAATGTGGTACATGACAGATTTTAGTATCTTGGGGCGTTTCTTTTATTTTTGCTTATATTTGCCATGTTGAGAGGACACAGTCTGGAACTTCAATAAGACCTTCTGCTATGACCTCTAGCCCCGGACTCATATTCTCGAACTGTAACCGAGTTCTGGGACCTTCCCAGAAAAAGCGGGACGCCATGACTTAAAAACTAACCATAGACACTTCTTGAAAATAACCTCATTCAGTTTTTCACATCAAATTACGGAGAGGACGATTGCACTAAACTAACCTAATATAATGCAGGGGCATGGCAAAAAAAAAAAAAAAAAAAAAAAAAAGGCCGGGCTGTTGCAATACTAGCCTACATCTCGGGAATGTGCGTCCCTGACCAACCAGAACCAGAAATAGTATGTAAGTTGCTTGGTTTTCAGAGAATCAAAATTCTTTTGAGGCGACACGATCTCACACTGCCAAAAGAGATCTGTCATTTCCCTTACACACAGCCAGTAGCGATGCTATTTCTCGCAGGTTTAAGTTACTTTTTGATGAAACTGTTCGTACTTATACATAATTTTCTGGATAATTTTTTCTTTGATTTTATTGTTATCACGTTTGGCCTATTATTCAGAGCAACGATGATTTGGAAACTTATGGTTTTTTTAGTCTTGATCCGGAATGCTAATATTGGATACCAATAGTGCGTCTAATAACTTTATCGTTTGTACTTGTCAGAAACGTAAAAGTCTTGGTCGATTATTACCTTACAGGAGATGAGCTTAATTTTAGACGGCATCTGGCCAGCAAATCTGGAGCTTATCATGTCGAACAACACTTCCTTTGATTCTTTGCAAGAGGAGTGGTATGGAACTGTCAAATATGCAAAAAAACTCTGGTAGATTAACATCATAAAAATGATCTTACGTATTATAGGTTAAATTCAGCACTTTTCAAAGTGCATGAAATATATTCTTGTCATATTTTTGAAAGAGAGATTTTACTTATATGAGGTTTTGGGAATTAAACTTACCATGATATGAGAAGTGTGAAATTGATGTGTTCGTAATGGAAAGTTCATAATAGAAAACGTGTCATCATATGATATATATATATCATATGATGACTAACGTGTAATGAATCTATATTCGTGTACATAGCATTAAATCTATGAAATATACGTATGTATGATATAATATCTAGAAAAAGTAATTGTCTGTGATACAAGGGCCCCCAAAAAATGTTAAACCTTTGAAAAAAATACCACATATATTATTATTATTTTATTATTATTATTATTATTATTATTATTATTATTATTATTATATTATTATTATTATTATTATTATTTAACCTACAACAACAACAACAACACTGGTAACTAAAATTGTGATTTTGTCCAAAGAAAGGTTTGTAAAGAGAAACAGTTCCCTCTTATTCATCTTTGCAGTCTTTCGCATTTATTCTTTCTCTTAATTCTTGCTTTTAAATGAATCACAGTACGTCTGTTTTTCCACTGTGCTTACATGTTTCCCTATTATCCCAGAAAACTTAATGGTCATTTTCGCCCGTTACTAATAAAACGGTTAACCATTGTAAATATAAGAAGATTGATTATATAACTAAAACCTTAATTTCAATGTCATTTTCAATTATGATCACCAGGGGCCTCTAAGTTTCTAAAATGCATCTATAATAATATACGATCATTTAACGGATTATTGTAATCCATAACTTATTATAAGATCGTAATAATGGCAGTTGATACCACTTCTTGATTCCCTGTTAAACGATTTTGCTATGATTTTCATCCTAAGAGAAACGTTGTTTGTAATTTGCTGTCCACCATCTGTGTCTACTTTTATAAATGAATCTCGAGATCACCAGCATCAGTATAGTAATAGTCTATTAACTGCCGAAGGAACAGTAAGAGCTTGGGTAGAACATCTCTTATCTTGATACGCCATTTCCATCGTACGAAAAACTCCGGCCCCGACCGACACCCGTTAAAAACAGCGCCTGGATGAAAATGCGTTTTCGATGAGTACAGTCAGACAACAATAAATCAATGGATAATGGTCCTCAGAGCCCTTCCCCCTAACCTTCCCCATTATTCACTCCCATTATTTCACCCTCCCCCTCCCTCCCCACCCCTATTCTCTACTATTAACGGGGTAACAACCCACACCCGGACCGAAGGTGACAATGAGAGGTTGTGATAATAACATTTGGTAACATCTAATAGATATGGGTGTGATAAAAGATCCCTGGGGGAGGGATGCTGGGGACGTGGGTCGCTTGAGTTCCCGTCGGGGTCCAATTGCCCCCTGGAGCTCGTCTCTGTGGGTGGGAGAGGAGGGGCAGCGGTCAACAGGATTGGGCGCCGGCAAGGTTCGGCCACCACAGCATCGAGGGGGGTATTCTGGGGAACCCTTCGCCATACAAAAACCAAACAAATAAATTACGTAACTTTGCGAATTCTCTTGAATAATAATAATAATAGTAATAATAATAATAATAATAATAATAATAATAATAATAATAATATCTTTCGTTTCAGTTCAGAGCTATGTTAAGATTGACAGGTAGGAACAATTCAGTTGTTATTATTATTATTATTATTATTATTATTATTATTATTATTATTACACAAAATTTAAATAGATGGAATGAAAAGTGGTAATATTAAACAGCTGTACCCAAACAAATACTGCTAATATCAATAATAATAGTAATAATAATAATAATAACAACAACAACATCATATAGTTATTTTTTTAGCTAGAAACCATAGGCAGATAAAGAAATGTGGTAATAAAAAGAGAAATAAATCACGTCGGTTACAATCCACCTTCTTATAAATATAAACATCCACAACGGAAATCTTCACTAAGAATGGGAAGGACCGGTAAAAGACTTTAAAGCTAGTCCAATTCATTAAGGGACTCGTGACAAGAAAAGCAATTGGACAACCTACTAAGTAGGGAAATTGGAAAAGAGCAATGTTAATTTAAAGGAATAATGGAAAATGAAAGATTCAGCTTTAAAAATTAACTTACTTATCAAGAAAGGAACACAAAAAAAAGTAAAAAAAAAAAACTCATTAGAAAATAACATCCCTTATGACATAAAAAATTCAGGCCAAATAGAAACGCTAGCAATTATGAACGATGAACAAAATCTAAAAATGTATTTTAGAACAGAGTAAATAAAATAGTCACAGAGAGAAAGATGGGAAAAGACTTTCTCACGATGTTATTCTCATATTTCTGATTTAATTTCCCTCTAATTCCTCCGCAATGGAATTGCTGTCTCATTTGGGATTTATAATTAATTCCTCTTGATTAACATCTTTCTTTTGCAAGGCCATTATTGCGTAACATTAAGAAGTCACGCTGCATGTTGCAATATATGTTGCAAGCGCCAGTCAACAAAAGGGGAAAGGGAGAATGAGTAAACATATATTTAGATTCCATTCAGGTCCAGAGATTTTGACGTGGGTTTCCTTTCTTCTCGTCTGTCTCCAAGTTACCTTTTGAAACATTCAGCGGTTCTTCTCAAGATTCATTTAAAAGTAATAATAATGATACCTAAATCACGTGCCAGAGTAATTATAATCACAGAGAAATAAATACAGATATGAAAAGAGACTCGAGATCTTTATGTTTTTTTTTTTTTTTTTTTTTTTCAAAGTTTTTAACATTTATCCGTTTGTGTAAGCCATTTTCTACCTCATGACTTACTATATCTATGTTCCCAAAAATTTGATGAAAGTGACACTTTCAGGTGAGGGCAGTCAAGGCTGACAGCTAACCGTTGAATGACCTATCAGCCGATGTGTGATGCAGAGCCCTCGATTTACTGCAGTTTTTCAGTGGTAATCATATGTCTACCTATCTGTTCCTCTATCTACCTATTTCTCTGTCTATCTATTTCGTTATCTATCTATCTATTAAATTTATCTATCTGTTTTAAACAAGAAAGAACTAAGAACATTCACGTAAATTATTATATTAGGATTTCGTACCGTGGCTTGAAATTTGTTTGATGAATAAATAAATTAATAAGTAAATAAGTAAATAGATAATAAATAAATAGATAAGTAAATAAATAAACGCATGAGATGTAACGCAAATTATGAAAACAAGGTTCTTACTCACACAAAGCAGAAGGGGTCTGGGAAATGTCTCCCGGTTCATGGGTCAGCCGATACGAGCCCCTTGACTTTCCTTGGTTGTATCCTTTATTTGGATTTTTTTTTTTTTATTGGTTTTTACTTTGTTCTTCTTATAAGGTCAGTGCAACTTATCATCCCTGACACGGGATCACAGTGAAATATTTACTGCTGCAGCAAACGGACATCATCGTTCATCAGAACGATGCTGTAATTGCTATCGAGTTTGATCCGAAGGTTTCAAGCAGTTCCCTTCGGCTGGAAGATCTGGAATATGTACCATACGGGCATGGGCGGAAGCGTCGGAGCAGATGGATCTCGGCTGCTGAAGAAAGGGGAAAGAATGCATATGAATTGGTAGTGTTAAAAAGAAGTTTGATGAAGATAACTTATTAGGCAGAAAACGAATAATGAGAAAACACAAGAGGGGCAGGTGAAGGTAATACCAGCAAGGAAAACAAGTAGTTTTAGGAAACGAAGAGGTTGATGGAAATACACGAGAGAGAAGAGAGAGAGAGAGAGAGAGAGAGAGAGAGAGAGAGAGAGAGAGAGAGAGTAAAACATTAAATAATAAATTACGAGAGTGCTAACAGGGAAAGAGGAAATACAAAGAAGATGGAAAAACAAAAGCCAAGGTAGATAGGTAGGAATGTATCTTTCTTAAAGTGAAAGGGTATACCGATAAATCGCAAGAAGTTACAAGGAGTTACAAGGATTAAGATATCTCAAAGAATTATTAATCCACACTGTTGCTGTTTACAACTTCTTGTGGCATTTTATTCCATGTGTCACATATCTTGTATGTAAGTTTTCACAATGGGATGCGTTGTCTCTCTTCAGTTCTAGTTTCCACTCATTATTTCTCGTCTGGTTTTCATTTGATGTGAAGAAGTTATTGTCTGCTTTCGTTATTCCTTTCAGTATTTTGAATATATCTATCAGTTGTCCTCGCAATCGTCGTGTTTCTAAGTCATACATGTTCAGGCTTTCTAGTTCTCTTTGGTAACCTATTTAAGTGCTTGATGGATGGAATTAACTTGTGGCTCTTGCAAGTTTATCAGGTGGATAGATAGTAAAGGAGAGAGAGAGAAAGAGAGAGAAACTTGTCTTCAAGCATCATTTTATACAGAGGTTTCAGTTATTGTCCGTTCTATTGGCTTCGAAGTAATGAACCTGGGAAACTTCAGATATATGGCTCTGTACCATTTACTATTGTTTGTACTGGAGATAAGGATGAAAACAAGATGAAAAAAAATTAAATTGTGCAGAATGACTTACTGATTTACAGATGAGTGTATTCATTTTCACTCCTTGACCTAGGGTTAAAACGAGCTCACCGAGACTCCCCTTTTAACAATAATGATAACATACTTTGTTTCAGCTCAGTGACACAAAAATGCACAAGGCAGATACAGTAAAGTACAAAAATACAAGGTGCACGACGTAAAAAAATAGAAAATAATGAACACTAACACTAGCAATTAATCATAATGATAATAAAGAAAATATATGAATTTTCAAGGTGTACATTTTGACGGAGCAATGAACAATAACATTTGGTTTATCTGTTCTTTCCTCTTCATCTTACTCCTCCCCAGCTGCAACTCACAATAGTTGACTAGCCACATTGAGCTCGAATCTGTGAGCAATCCTTTGCACCACACGCAGAGAGAGAGAGAGAGAGAGAGAGAGAGAGAGAGAGAGAGAGAGCTGGTAGGTCATTGGTCGTGCATGAGCATTAATGAGAGAGCCGAAGGTTGAAACCCTTATATTGCAACTCTAGCAGGAATCACCAAGAAGATTTTACCTTACATTATACCTGATAAGGCATACTGTAAATAATAACTCCCCTCGAAGGGTTATATCCTCTGTGAGAAGTTGTTGACCTAAGAATGAAATAAGTATTAGATAGTTGGCTGAAGTGGGTTGAACTAAGAAAGGAACATTGGAAAATTGCATTAGGATAGCAACCCCATTCCCTCAGGAATTGGTGGAAGACGGAAGGTCTAGCTGCTGAGGAGACTCTTGTCTATTTATTTGAGGCGTCTAATATTAAAGAAGTTCTGCATTGATGGTAATCCATGATTCATCATACGCACACACAAAAAAACACACAAAAATACACACACACACATACATACATATATATATCTAGATATATATATATATATATATATATGTATATATATATATATATATATATATACATATATATATATATATATATATATATATATATATATATATATATATATCAAGAGCCAGCATGAAAAATTAAAAGCAGCAGTACCTAGCGCTTTCGTGTATTTTTGATACACCTCTTCAGGGTACAATATATAAAAGGATCGTATAACATATAAATAAATATATATATATATATATATAGATATATATATATATAGATGTGTGTGTGTGTGTGTGTGTGTATGTATGTATGTGTGTGTATGTATGTATGTATATGTAAGGCATGAAGCGTGACCTGGACATAAAAATGTAATGCTGCCCTGTGAGCTTTTCCCGTCCGAGTATCAGAAGCAGCAGCGGTAATGGGGACCTTTATCCACGACGGGTCTAATCACCTAATCTTCTCGATGAAGGATTATGTACGAAGCTCTAACGAGGAGTATTTTGCATCATGAACGTCCTTTACCTTCCAGAACCGATGATGTTAAAACCTTATTAAAAAAAAAACTGGTTTGCCATCATACTTACTTATATTCGTTCTCATGTTTCGAAATTAACTTCCTATATTTGAAAGTGACACACTCTCCTTATGTAAAAGAAATATATTCTTCTTATTTAAAGGGGATATATTCTCTCCTTTTCTAAAATAAATATTTTCTTCTTATTTAAAAGAAATACATTTTTCTTATCTAAAAGATATGCATCCTACATATTTAAACGAAATACATTTTTCTTATTCAAAAGAAATACATCAAGCTTATTAAAAGAAATAAATTTTTCTTTCCTTTAATTCCAAAAGAAATACATTCTTCCCTTCTTAATTCAAAAGAAATACATTCCTCCCATCTAAAAGAAATAAATTCTACTTATTTGATAGAAATATATCTACTTATTCAAAAGGAATAAATTCTACTTATTTAAAACAAATACATTCTTTTCATTCAAAATAAATACATTCTACTTATTTAAAAGAAATATATTCTTCTTATTAAAAAGAAATTCATTATATGTATTTAAAAGAAATACATTCTGCTTATCTAAAAGAAATGCATCTTCGAATCCATTAGAAATACATCCTACTTATTTGAAATAACTATATTCTTCTTATTCAAAAGAAATACATTCTTCTTACTCTAAAAAAATTCTATCTACTTATTTAAAATACATTCTTCTTATGTAAAAGAAATATATTCTATTTATCTAAACGAAATACATTTTATTGAAAAGAAATACATTCTACTTATTTGAAGAAATATATTCTTCTTATTCAAAAGAAATACATTTTACTTATTTTAAAGAAATAAATTCTTCTTATTCTAAAGAAATTCATTCTACTTATTCAAAAGAAATACATTCTTATCTAAAATAAATGCTTTTTACTTATTTATAAGAGATACATTCTTCTTATTCAATAGAAATGCATTCTACTTTTTATAAGATATATATTCTTTTTCAACTTATTTCAAAAAATCCATTCTTCTTATTGAAGAGAAATGCATTCCACTTACATGAACGAATTATATTCTTATTCAAAAGAAATATATTCTACTTTTTTAAAAGATATATTCTTTTATTCAAAAGAAATTTCTTCTACTTAAGAGATCCATTCTTCTTATTAAAGAGAAATACATTCCACTTACTTGAAAGAATTATATTCTTCTTGTTCAAAAGAAATATATTCTACTTATTTAAAAGAAACACATTGTTATCTTAAAGGAATACATTCTACTTATTTAAAAGAAATATATTCTTATTCAAAAGAAATACGTTTTATTTACTTGAAAGAAATATATTCTTCGTATTCAGAAGAAATACATTCTACTTATTAATAGAAATACATTCTTCTTATTCTAAAGAAATTCATTCTACTTATTTAAGAGAAATACATTCTTCTTATCTAAAAGAATAGTATTCTTATTTTTTAAACTAAATATATTCTACTTAATTAAAATAAACACATTCTTCTATTTCAAAAGAAACACATTTTATTTATTTAAAAAATATATTCTACTTATTCAAAAGAAATACATTCTACTTATTCAAAAGAAAAACATTCTACTTATTATTTCGAGGCGTATCAGTTGGTCCTATCATACTGTATGTTAAAGAAGGTAAACATTTTGAAACAGCAAAGACAGCTTTGGTAGCCCATTTCTTTTCTATTTTCTGTAAAAGAAAACCGAGTCTAGAGGGCTGCAAATGATATGTTCATCATCCACCCTCCAATCATTACAAGTACCAAATTGCAACCCTTTATCCTCAGCAGTTTTTATTTAATCTAAGGTTAAAGCTAGCCATGATCATGCGTGTGGTAACGATATAGAGCAGGCTACCTCCGTGCCATGGTTAAAGTTACATCGGCCTCGGCTCATACAGTATTATACTCTGTATAAAACACTCGATTACACCGAAGAAACTTCGGCTCATTTTTTACTTGTTTATTTACTCATATCAAGCTGTGTTGTTAAAAAAAAAAAGATGAGTTTGTTGACCCATTTACATAAAAGACACTTCATGCTTATTTCTGTGACGACACGGTTTTAGCCTGAATTTTGAATTTGGGAATAGGAGGCAGCTAGTATATTAATGAGACACAAGAGGCCCTCGCCCCACACACTGCCCCGCCCTTTCTCCAAAAATCAACCTTTTGCCATTGATGGCACCATTATATCTGGCTTTTGATACTGATAAGGAGGTAATTTCTGTCTATTTCTTTTTACATGGACAGTAAAAGAATAAAATCAAGCTCACAATCCTCCATAAAAAAAGAAGAAGAAGAAAGAAAGAAAAAACTTTCCCTCGCAAGGGTGACCATTAAACCTCGGTATCTGTAAGTCATAATGTTACTCCCACTACTGATAATCTCAATCAGACATTATCTAAGATGCGTTCCTTGCTATTCCTCTTACAATATTTCGACACTGCGCCATATTTCAAACTAATTTTGAAGGAGCATTCAATTGAAAGTAATTACAGGTTGATGCAGGATTTTCATGACCTACCTGCAGGAGATACTTCTTTGTCCTTAATAAGCTAAAGGCAAAATCCCGATTGAGTTAAAAAAAAAAAAAAAAAAAAAAGAAAAAAAAAAAAAAAAAAAAGCGCGGTTTTTGTAAGTTTAAAATCGCATATTTGCATTTCAAAGCTTTTGCAAAGTCAGAGGTTGATGACACATATTATATCTTATTACGAAGAGGTAGATAGATAACGAGATAGGTTAATAAAATTCAAAATTTAGGTTAATAGATAACGAGATAGGTTAGGGTATGCATAACAGTTTCTTCATCCGACCGACCTCTTCTCGGGGCTATATCAAGGGGAAAAAATCGTCTACAATGTATGTAGCAAAGAGAGGTCTAACATCTTAAACTAAAATCTTAGTTTGAGCTAAAAGCATATAACAGTAAAAATTTACAATAAAAATAAGAATAGAAATTGAACAACTGAGAATTACTTAAATATCAAATAAGGTAAAATGTCCACTTGAAACCGCATGACACTAAGTACATATTAAAAAGAATATACTATATGATATGATAGTTAATGAATAACATTTACCAATTTGTATTGACGTCTCATAACGTGTAAAATAAAAGGATCTAATCTATATAATCCAAGTGGTAAAGTTATATTTCTTTCTTTTACTGTGAGCAATGCAAGCTGTCTCTATTACATTTCTTTCAATAATACCTGTGCTTAAGTAAATAAAATCTTTAACCTGAGCCAGTCAGTTGGTTAATTACACATACTGCTGTGAACAAATAAGACGTTACTTGTATTATTTGTTCTTATGTTATATTCATGATTCAAAATGCATTTTTCCAGTGCCTTCCAAAATTGTCAAATATGAAGACTTCTGCACTTGCTGGTACTTTATAAATAACCCCTTCATGCTTCTGAACTATTACAAATTAAGTTTTACCAATGGTGATAGGATATGAAAACGTTGCACTAAAACCAAGTATCCTTAGGGGGTACATTATAGATTCTAATGTGAAATGGTTTGGGAAAGATATAAATTCAGTTTTCTGTTTTTCTCCTCGTCTGAGTAAAATGGTTTTTGTTTTCTATATAGCGCCTGAGAATGTCATTGTGAACAACAGTAAAACGTCTCATGGCCTCTCGGGCAGATCACTTCCAAAGGGAACACCCGCAGTACGAGCGGATGAGCAGCAGTATCGTGTTTCGGTGACAAAGGGCAAACGCAGATCAGCATTGGGGAAGGAAAACAATAATTTTGTTGTTCATTTTATAGGCATACTTTATTTGGAAAGGCTAAAGCCTTTAAATAATAATATCTAATAATAATAATAATAATAATAATAATAATAATAATAATAATAATAAAATAATACCCCACAGCAATAATAATAATATAAGAGAAGAAATTTTTAAGGTGTTTCCTTTACATACATAAACACACACACTCATATATATTATATATATATATATATATATATATATATATATATATATATATATATATATATTATAGATATGCATACATACATATATATATATATATATATATATCAAATATATATGTAATATGTATACACCAAAATACATACATAGAGATATATACTACATATATATGTATATAGATATATATATATATATATATATATATATATATATATATATATATATATATATATAAAGTTGTAGATAAATATAAGCAACAAAATTAATATATATAATTTTTACATGTTTTGGACTATATGGATACTTTGTTGCTTCTATTAGGGTTAAATACAAAAGATTGTAGATAAAATAAAAAGCAACAAAATTAATATATTCAGTTTTTATGTTTTAGACTATACAGATACTTTGTAGTTTCTGTTAGGGTTAAGTAAAAAAGTTGTAGATAAATATAAGCAACAAAATTAATATATATATATATATATATATATATATATATATATATTATATATATATATGTGTATATATATATATATGTATATATATATAATAACACATTATATATATATATATATATATATATATATATATATATACAAAGTACAAGAGAGGGGACTAAACAAAACAATAGAAGATGTTAAACAGAGGCTTAAGGCCAAAGCACATAAGATCCAACGGTACATGAACAGGAATAAGGATACCAACAGAACAAACTATTCGGAACCAACCAGAAAAGACTATACAGGCCAACTAAGAAGAGGGGAAGACAACCACCCTAGAAATTCCTGAAGCCAAACCAAGTAAGAGGACTCTGGGAAAACATATGGAGCAATCCGGTATCACACAACAAACATGCAACATGGCTCCAGGAAGTCAAGGAAGAAGAAACAGGGAGAATAAAACAAAGATTCACAGAGATCACGACAGACACAGTCAGACACCAAAACTAAAGAAAATGCCCAACTGGAAAGCCCCAGGTCCCGATGAAGTCCATGGATACTGGCTCAAAATCTTCAAGGCCCTACACCCACGAATAGCAGAACAACTCCAGCATTGTATCTCAAATCACCAAGCACCCAAATGGATGACCACAGGAAGAACATCCTTAGTACAAAAAGACAAGAGTAAGGGAAATATAGCCAGTAACTACAGGCCTATCACCTGCCTACCAATAATGTGGAAGTTACTAACAGGTATTCATCAGTGAAAAGGCTATACAACTACCTAGAGGAGACAAACACCATCCCCACAATAGAAAGGATGCAGAAGGAAGTGTAGGGGCACAAAAGACCAGCTCCTGATAGACAAAATGGTAATGAAGAACAGTAGGAGAAGGAAACCAAACCTAAGCATGGCATGGATAGACTATAAGAAAGCCTTCGACATGATACCACACACATGGCTAATAGAAAGCCTGAAAATATGGCTGCAGAGGAAAACACCATCAGCTTCCTCAAAAATACAATGCGCAACTGGAATACAATACTTACAAGCTCTGGAATAAGACTAGCAGAGGTTAATATCAGGAGAGGGATCTTCCAGGGCGACTCACTGTCCCCACTACTCTTCGTAGTAGCCATGATTCCCATGACAAAAGTACTACAGAAGATGGATGCCGGGTACCAACTCAAGAAAAGAGGCAACAGAATCAACCATCTGATGTTCATGGACGACATCAAGCTTTATGGTAAGAGCATCAAGGAAATAGATACCCTAATCCAGACTGTAAGGATTGTATCTGGGGACATCAGGATGGAGTTTGGAATAGAAAAATGCGCCTTAGTCAACATACAAAAAGGCAAAGTAACGAGAACTGAAGGGATAAAGCTACCAGATGGGAGCAACATCAAACACATAGATGAGACAGGATACAAATACCTGGGAATAATGGAAGGAGGGGATATAAAACACCAACCGAAATGAAGGACACGATCAAGAAAGAATATATGCAGAGACTCAAGGCGATACTCAAGTCAAAACTCAATCGCCGGAAATATGATAAAAGCCATAAAAACACATGGGCAGTGCCAGTAATCAGATACAGCTCAGGAATAGTGGAATGGACGAAGGCAGAACTCCGCAGCATAGATCAGAAAACCAGGAAACATATGACAATACACAAAGCACTACACCCAAGAGCATACGGGCAGACTATACATAACACGAAAGGAAGGAGGGAGGGGAGGACTACTAAGTATAGAGGACTGCGTCAACATCGAGAATAGAGCACTGGGGCAATATCTGAAAACCAGTGAAGACGAGTGGCTAAAGAGTGCATGGGAAGAAGGAGTAATAAAAGTAGACGAAGACCCAGAAATATACAGAGACAGGAGAAAGACAGACAGAACAGAGGACTGGCACAACAAACAATGCACGGACAATACATGAGACAGACTAAAGAACTGGCCAGCGATGACAATTGGCAATGGCTACAGAGGGGAGAGCTAAAGAAGGAAACTGAAGGAATGATAACAGCGGCACAAGATCAGGCCCTAAGAACCAGATATGTTCAAAGAACGATAGACGGAAATAACATCTCTCCCATATGTAGGAAGTGCAATACGAAAAATGAAACCATAAACCACATAGCAAGTGAATGCCTGGCACTTGCACAGAACCAGTACAAAAAGAGGCATGATTCAGTGGCAAAAGCCCTCCACTGGAGCCTGTGCAAGAAACATCAGCTACCTTGCAGTAATAAGTGGTACGAGCACCAACCTGAAGGAGTGATAGAAAACGATCAGGCAAAGATCCTCTGGGACTATGGTATCAGAACGGATAGGGTGATACGTGCAAACAGACCCAGACGTGACGTTGATTGACAAAGTCAAGAAGAAAGTATCACTCATTGATGTCGCAATACCATGGGACACAGAGTTGAAGAGAAAAGAGAGGGAAAAATGGATAAGTATCAAGATCTGAAAATAGAAATAAGAACGATATGGGATATACCAGTGGAAATCGTACCCATAATCATAGGAGCACTAGGCACGATCCCAAGATCCCTGAAAAGGAATCTAGAAAAACTAGAGGCTGAAGTAGCTCCAGGACTAATGCAGAAGAGTGTGATCCTAGATACGACACACATAGTAAGAAAAGTGATGGACTCCTAAGGAGGCAGGATGCAACCCGGAACCCCACACTATAAATACCACCCAATCGAATTGGAGGACTGTGATAGAGAGAAAAAAAAATAATAATAATAAATCTGACGTTAAAATCAAGAAAAAATAATGGAACCCGAAATGATAAACAGATGATAAATGATAGAAAATAGTTTAGTAGGAAAAAAAGAATCAAATCTGTGGGTCATTCATTTCATAAAAAGACATATTAACAGATCCCATTATTTAGAAACAGAAGTCTCGTATGGTAATCTTCCCCCATAACATAGATTTTTCTTCCTTAATTGTTTAAGATGGTTTTAGATAATGGATTTTGAATTTTTAAGGTTCAGTGACTAATGATATAGGGCATGGTTCGTTTGCAAATGGTTTTCAAGTTATCTAGCTGGTTCTGTACGAAGATAAAAACTACCGCTGCAGATGTAACTGAAGTTGATGATCGAATTGACGTGAAAACCACAACGAACAGCAGACAGCTGATTGTAGCAGCATCTGATTTACGTTGCAGAATGATAACGAGGCATTTCCTAACGTATCGTTGTGTTGACTGGAAAATAAACTTCGAAACATACTCCAAATGCCAAATGCAATAATTCCAAAATAATCCAAAAGTTTAATAAGAAAGTTACAAACGCAGAAGAGCAAGCTTTTGGTTTACCAGTGATAGGAGGCAAATCTCCTTGCAATCATATTGTCAGCCATGAAAAACTCTCTTCTTTGTCAACATGTTTTAGGTCGTCGAGGCAATGTGCCCCAGTACCCAAGTTGTGCAGTGAATGACATTAATCTTGACTTTAATGTAGGACAGTATGGCATAATGAAGCTCTGCAGAATTCGTTGGCTGAAGCTCTTTGAAAAGTCCTTCTGTGTTTAAAGTAGTTTTATACTTTGATTTCCCTAACCAATAAGGGTTACGAGTCCGAATGAAAAGGCCAACTGGTATTAGCCTAAAAAATGTCCCAGACTTGAAGGAGGGTTAGCTTGCTGACATTATTCGATTTTAATTATTCTGAATAATTTGAGCAGAATTCGATTCTTATGATTAGCGACCAAGTAAGAATTCAGCAAAGTTGAGCGAACCTAATAGGGATGCCTCTCTCCATGTCATCAGTAGGGTTTATTTTTGTTAAGCGAAGATGCAGAGGAAGGAGGGCAAAGTAACGGCACTTTTGCCAGTGATAGAAATCCCACCGGAATATTCGAGTGTCTTCCATTTTCCCGGCTGTATTTTATTAGAATACATAATAATAGCTCTTTAGCCCACAGAATTATTGATGAAATATCCATTTGTGAAAAGAAAAAGTGGACACTAGCTGTCAGAAGGAGGGGTGGGTCAATGATAACATCAGAAGAAGAATAAAGACGACGCTGGGCGGAACATTTTTTGTGAGGTCATTAATAAGAGGAAGGAGGGGAGAATTTGATTGATATACCTTAGCTGTTTGCCCTTCTCATAAATTCTATAATGAGAAAAGTGGTGGGAGATGGAAGACAGGCTTTAGATTAGAATATCGATAGAAATTTGACAGACTTACGACCTGCAGATGATACTGTTTTAATAACCAAAACGCCACAAGATTTACGATGCTTGATAAATATATATCATACGCATCATAATGTCTAGAGAGATGCGACTCAAATAAAGATAATTTCAATTTGGGAATAAAGCTCTAAGGAGAATATGAGGAGTCAAATTACAGGAAAGAGTTAGAAATAATGCCTTTTGGAAAACTACGGCGGTTTCATGTCAAAATCAGAAAATGATGAAAGTAAGATGGCTTGTATGTACATGTCCATCGCACAACATCTGAGAGGTCTGTATGGCAGCTGGGATCTTATGGGCACCAGAAAAGTTGGGAGACACAGACCTCAAATTGGATGAGAACTACTGGAAAGCAAGAAGCTGGAAAGGAGGCTTAAGATGAGGGGAGATTTGAGGAAGATAAAGCACAGGCAGATGTGAGAAGTGGAATTTCTGCGTTGTGCAGCTTTAGAGGGAAATGTGATGACGACGATTATGATGACAGCTCTTTAAATATTGATTCCGCCGGTTGGAAGCTATAAAAGATATTGAATCTGCAA
The DNA here is from genome assembly GCF_015104395.2 of Macrobrachium nipponense. Classification (NCBI taxonomy): domain Eukaryota; kingdom Metazoa; phylum Arthropoda; class Malacostraca; order Decapoda; family Palaemonidae; genus Macrobrachium; species Macrobrachium nipponense. Next base: position 76,108,427 of record NC_061100.1, on the reverse strand, counting down.
TATTCGATCTTAGATTTTGGTAGATCCATCGGAATGCTGTCTTAGCCCTTGGTGTTTTGATCTACGAGAGAATTCCTAGCAAATTATGGTTCTCCATCTTTGCAGCTTTAGACTGTAGCAGAAATTCCATCACGCATATCTGATACATCATGTAAATTGCTATTGTGAATTAATTTCCATAAAATAAAGATGCTTCTCTAAATGCAATTAAAGAACAAGGAGATGGAAAAAAAGAAGCAGCAAAATTGAGGAAGAAAAAGAAGAGGAAGAAGAAGAAACTTGAAGGCGATGCATGAGTAACATGGGTGGTCGTTTGCATTCCTTTGTCTATGTAGCCTAATTTCCCGCCAAGTGAATATGATATAACTGATATACGACGCGGGAGGCAACAGAACCTAAGATTTATTGGAAAACTCTGCATACGATTATTTCTCGAGCTTTATGGCCTGCAATTGCAGTTCTTTGTTTATGCCACGTCTGAACCCATAAACAGGACGCCTTTCCATTAATAACTACAACGGAGCCTGCTAGGTTCTCTCAGAGCACTTATTCATGACGCACACATTCGTCTGCACCTGATAGTGATCAAACATAGTTATAACAACAGCGGAATATGAACGGGGTTTGAACATTACGTATGGCAAATCACCGCCATTGTTCTAACAACAGTTCACCACCGTTAGATAGTGATCGAACATAAAATGAAAGGTAGCATTGGCTTGTATTGTAGGGTGAGTCTCTCTCCCAATTTCTCGGTTTCATGAATCATTTTACATGGCTGCTTATTGTCAGTATTTTTGAAATGGCAGTTCTTCGTCAGCAAAAAAGTGAAGTCCAGTGAAGCCTACTTCAACAGAGCTCTATCCGAAGAAGACCAATGGGGCTTTCGACAACCTGTATAAGACATAAAAGTAATTGCCATACCTGCATTTCGTCTGAAACTCCATCAAGTAACCAGGGAACCCCAGTGGCAAATGACTGTGGTTAAACAGTGACATGGTGGCCATACATTTTCCGAATCTGGTCTTCGAGTTTGTCACCTGTAGGTAACTGACCAAACCCAACAAAAGTGACAGGACTGTTTACCTCTGTCGCTTAAACAAAGGAAAAGTACCGGTTCGGTGCGTCACATATATTTTATTAGAGGCAAGGAAGAATGTTCTCCTGAGAAGAAAGAGGTTCCAGATAAGATCTCCAGCCATAAACCCCGAAGGGTGTTATTTTATTGTCTTCGGGACACGTATAAAATTCTGACAAATAGCGCCAGTGAAGCCTTCATTTGTGGACAGAGATGCGGTCGGTATCCCACAGGGAGGATTCTTCCTCTCTCTCTCTTCGGTAATATATATATATATATACTCTCTCTCTCTCTCTCGCTCTCTCTCTCTCTTTCTCTCTCTCTCTCTCTCTCTCTCTCTCTCTCAGACACATTCGCATTTTATGAAAAAAACAAACTATTCTTATTTCGAAGTTTGCGGTATAATCATATTGGTGTTACTGGAAATTCAGCTATTAATGAATTATTTTATTATGTGTTTGGACACTTTCATTCACACACATACATATATATATATATATGTATTTCTCTCTCTCTATACACACACACACATACACACACACACACACACACATATATATATATAATATATATATATATATATATATATATATACATATATATATATATATATATATATATATATATATATATATATATATATATATAATACATACATAAACTAACTAAAACATTTCCTTTGACATTGTAAATAAATTGCTATGAATATGGATATGAAAAAATCTGGAAAAGCTACGATTCATTTCTTTCCTTTGCATGAACATATTATTACTATTATTATTATTATTATTATTATTATTATTATTACCATGCGTGTACCATCGTTCATAATGAAGGAGCTGAGATTACGAGTAGTTAACGATCAAAGTTCCATAGACTAAAATGATAATTAATCAGTAAAGAAAGAAAATAACATGAAAGAGCATAAGATTGATACCAAACAACAACTAAACAGTTTTCAGCAAACAAACAAAGCAGGTTAAGCATGACGATGGCCAAAGTCTTCAGGTTTACTAAAAGAAAAATACACAGCCAGTTTTGCACGGCTGGTGAACAAAATGTGCCTTCATTAAAATACCTATTTGGTGCATTAACAGGATTTATTGCTTATGTATTTGTTCTCCGGTAATATCGTTACCGCATGATGGTTTACATTTACCTATTAGAATGTTAAGATGTATAGGTTAATAACAATGATGGCAAAAATAAATATGTCTATTCATGCAAAGAAAGACCTCCATAAGTGTAAGGGTACAATAGATATAGCTTCAACGAGAGAGAGAGAGAGAGAGAGAGAGAGAGAGAGAGAGAGAGAGAGAGAGAGAGAGAGAGAGAGAGAGAGAGAGAGAGAGAGAGTATACAATCCTTAAAAGTATGCCCCATTTAATTCAACCAGGTCTAATGGATGGGGTCATACCCTAACCAGCAGGATATAAAGAGCAAGAATTACTCAAATGACCCAATTTTAAATTTGTCATTTTTAAATACCTTCTATGATTTTATTACTTTAGTGGATGTATTTTATTATTATTATTATTATTATTATTATTATTATTATTATTATTATTATTATTAGTTAACTCAGTCATTTCATTCGACTGGGTGGTTTTGATAGAGTGGGGTTTCGGGTTGCATCCTAGTAGCACAATCTTCTGCATGAACTCTGGAGCTACTTCGATATCTAGTTTTTCCAGGTTCCTTTTCAGGAATCTTGGGACCTTCCTAGTGTTCCTATCTTTATGGGTACAATTTCTACTGGCGTATCCTACGTATAACCTTCTTATTTCTATTTTAAGGTCTTGATACCTTATATTTTTTCTCTTTCCTTCTCATCCACACTGGTGATTACTATTGTTATTATAAAGTAGCCTTATAATAACATACTTTATAAATAGTTTAATTAGCAACCAGTGGTAACAGCAGCAACAACAACTTTTGTGTAAGAGTTTGGCCACGCGAGGGTACAGTCCAAGATATTTTCGAAAGCTAGGCAAAGCAATATCGTCAAAGCTCTACTGAACTGCTGAAATGTAAACAGTAACTCATACTCAATAGTAACGATGGATTTTGCTACGTTAGTGAAAAAAAAAATCCCAATGCCGCGGACGCTACGAATGTTATAATATAAAACTAATTAGAGCAACTAGAGCAAGACTATGGATTCTTAAAAGAAAGAAAATGTAAAAATAGGCGTTTCATGTTTTTGAGGTTACCATAAAGAACTAATTCTTATAGCCCTTATATGATCTTATATTTTAGTACCAGCATTTTCTAAATATGTGATTTAGACGCTGATTTGATCACGGAAATCTAAAATATCGTCATGATATGAACAGTAAAGTTTTGCAATCATCTGAAGACGACTTCTAAATCGGCATTATATGCCTTACATGGTCTCAGTTGATAATGACATAAACAGGTTTAAAAAGAGAATCCCCAACTGGTAGCATAATTATGTAGCTGTCAAATGTATGATTGATTTGATTTACTTCTGTTTAATAAAGAGAGAGAGAGAGAGAGAGAGAGAGAGAGAGAGAGAGAGAGAGAGAGAGAGAGAGAGAGAGAGAGAGAGAGAGATTAAAAACATTTAGGAATATGCTCTCAGTAAAAAAGATCATATAAGTGTACCTGAAATTAAACGTCAGTAAAAGTCGCTCTTAGAGAGTTATTTAATGCAAGTAAAAGACAGGCGTTTACGAATTCGATTATATGCAGACATCAAAATTAATTTTTAATTATAATGCTTTGAATCTAAAGAAATAAAATAAGTAAGCGAAAAGTTAACTCACATGTAACTATTGTTTCACCAGCGATCTCAAGTCTCTCAGGTAACACATAACTCCTTATAAATATTTCTCATTAAGTCAACAGTTCACATGAAAAGAAAAACATAAAAAGAGAAAATTCCTGAAATTATCATATAATCCCCATCTTCCATTCCTGCGTGATGACGCAGCGTCAAGAAGTTCTTTTGAGCAAAGCAAAAATATTCAGGAATCGTCAGAAGTAGTCATTGTTAGTTGAAGAAATATGCACCTCCAGCAGCTATGGCGCCCACAGATGTGCAGGCCCGACTTCACCCTCTTATTTGTTGTTTTCCGTCACTTTGGCGTTTTATATTTACCCTTTTGCTTCGTCTTTGGTGTGATTAGAGACTTCGTCATTTGTTTATCGTGTACTCAGAGTTTTGTATCGCAATCTTTCCTATGGATTTATGTCACAGTCTTTCCAAGGAGGTTATATCATAGTTTTTGCGGTGAGGATGGGTCACAATGTTCCTAGTTATAACATCTAGAAGATGGTTATTTCATTTTCCCTGCGAACAGGTTCGAACATATGATCTGCATGAAAACTTTAGGTATCAGAATCTGATTACTTGGACAATGTCAGTATTTTACTTTCATTTAGTGTTTGAGTTTCATGTAACTTATTATTTATTATTATTATTATTATTATTATTATTATTATTATTATTTTATTTTGTTGTTGTTGTTGCTCTATCACAGTCCTCTAATTCGACTGGGTGGTATTTATAGTGTGGGGTTCCGGGTTGCATCCTGCCTCCTTTGGAGTCCATCACTTTTCTTACTATGTGCGTAGTTTCTAGGATCACACTCTTCTGCATGAGTCCTGGAGCTACTTAAGCCTCTAGTTTTTCCAGACTCCTTTTCAGGGATCTTGGGATCGTGCCTAGTGTTCCTATAATTGTGGGTACAATTTCCACTGGCATATCCCATATCCTTCTTATTTCTATTTTCAGGTCTTGATACTTATCCATTTTTTCGCTTTCTTTCTCTTCAACGCTGGTGTCCCATGGTATTGTGACATCAATGAGTGATACTTTCTTCTTGATTTTGTCAATCAACGTCACGTCTGGTCTATTTGCACGTATCACCCTATCTGTTCTGATAGCATAGTCCCAGAGGATCTTTGCCTGATCGTTTTCTATCACTCCTTCAAGTTGGTGTTCGTACCACTTATTACTGCAAGGTAGCTGGTGTTTCTTGCACTGGCTCCAGTGGAGGGCTTTTGCCACTGAATCATGCCTCTTTTTGTACTGGTTCTGTGCAAGTACCGGACATTCGCTTGCTATGTGGTTTATGGTTTCATTTTTCGTATTGCACTTCCTACATATGGGAGAGATGTTATTTCCATCTCGTTCTTTGGACATATCTGGTTTTTAGGGCCTGATCTTGTGCCGCTGTTATCATTCCTTCAGTTTCCTTCTTGAGCTCTCCCCTCAGTAGCCAATGCCACGTGTCATCGCTAGCTAGCTCTTTAGGTTGTCTCATGTATTGTCCGTGCATTGGTTTGTTATGCCATTCCTCTGTTCTGCTTGTCTTTCTCCTGTCTCTGTATATTTCTGGGTCTTCGTCTACTTTTATCAGTCCTTCTTCCCATGCACTCCTGAGCCACTCGTCTTCACTGGTCTTCATATATTGCCCCAGTGCTCTGTTCTCGAAGTTGACGCAGTCCTCTATGCTTAGTAGTCCCCTCCCTCCTTCCTTTCGTGTTATGTATAGTCTGTCCGTATTTGCTCTTGGGTGTAGTGCTTTGTGTATTGTCATATGTTTCCTCATTTTCTGGTGTATGCTGCGAAGCTCTGCCTTCGTCCATTCCACTACTCCTGCGCTGTATCTGATTACTGGCACTGCCCATGTGTTTATGGCTTTTATCATATTTCCGGCGTTGAGTTTTGACTTGATTATCGCCTTGAGTCTCTGCATATATTCTTTCCTGATCGTGTGAATGAAATGACAGAATTCAGCGAATTAATCTTATATATTATCTTTTATATTTTTCTTATTACTCGCATCTCTGGCTCAGCCATGCTTCTTAATAATTGGCCAATATTCATATTAGGAGAAATCTAAATAATGCTGAATGTGATATTTTACTTAGAACAGGATTTTGCCGTCAATACTGGTATTATCAGTATATTGGTATATCAATATATTGATAATACCAGTATTGACAGCAAAATCCTCTTATAAATAAAATATCACATTCAGCATTATTTAGATTTCTCCCAATATGAATACTGGCCAATTATTAAGAGGGATCACTGAGCCAAAGAAGCGAGTAATAAGAAAAATAGAAAAGATAATATATAACTTTAATTCGCTTGAAATTCTACCATCTTATTCAACAGAATTTGTTTAAAAGGCGGTCTTCTTCCAAAATATTATTATTATTATTATTATTATTACCATATTATTATTATTATTCTTATTATTATTATTATTATTATTATTATTATTATTATTATTATTATCAACTGTTTGGTGTATAGTTGTTTATCTTCTGTATCTAAATCTTGTGTCTTGTATCGCTACTACATCGTCTATCGCTGTACTACATGACCTTGGGTTGAAATTAAGACTATTATCAGTATTAAGTACTTATACTCCAGTCATTTGCATATTGGTTTCAAGGTGTTTCGTGGTTTCATCGTTCGTCATTCCAAGAGCCAGTAAACAGAACTTCCGCCTCTGCAGCTTTCACAGTACCAGAAGATAACATCATATCCTTGGTTGGATGGGCGTTGAATTACAGGTTTTAGCCTTTTAAATGTTTGGTTATGAGCTTATTCACCCTATTTATAACTGAGTCTCTTGAGAACTCTTCGTTAGCTGGTCCTTGCGAGCTCTTCCGAGGCATTCCGGCCACTGGTCACGGACTACAAATCAGCGTCAGCGTGGCACGCATGTCATCTCTCGCCCTGTTTTTAACGTCGGGAATAATCTGACCGTAAACAATGGGAACTCGAGTGGCACTCTTCACTTAATAGGCCACTGAGGGGTGGGTTCTGGATCAGTTCAGGAGATTAAGCCTCAGAAGGTGGTCCAAGGACCCCTGGGTTTGCGGTCTCCAGGTGGTAGACGGCGGGACTCCTTTAGTCCGCGGTCCGTGAACTGCTGTGGTCTGAAGGTGGGGAAACTCTTCACCAGAGAAGATTATCCGCCTCCTGCTACAGCCAGGCGCCGATGCTTGACGTCGAGGACTTGGTGGTGCTGGAGAAGTTATCAAGATGAGAGGAATATAATTGAATTTACTCATACATACACATATGTACATATACGTATATATATAATATATATATATATAGTAATATAAATATATATATATTATATATAATTTATAATATATAATAATAATAAAATTAAATATATTATATATATAGTATATATATATACAATAATATATATATATATATTAAATATGGCTATATATATATATATATAGTATGGAGTTCATGAAAACGCCAAAATACAGAAAGTTTTTATGGGCTCCTTTTATTAGATGGAATTCTGTTGTATCAGAACATTTTTACCAGCACACACACACACACACACACACACACACATATATATATATATATATATATATATATATATATATTATATATATATATATGTGTGTGTGTGTGTGTGTGTGTGTGTGCATGTGTGTGTATGTGTGAATGTGTGTGTGTGTGTGTGTGTGTTTATAAAAGTAACCCATATAAATTATTAAATCCCCTGTGTTCAAGACAATAAAAAAATTCATTATTAGTTTTCTGTAAACGAAAGCTATTGTTACAGCTTTGTCTGTCCGTCCGCCCTCAGATCTTAAAAACTACTGAGGCTAGAGGAGTGCAAATTGGTATGTTGATCATACACCTTCCAATCATCAAACATAGCAAATTGCAGCCCTCTAGCCTTAGTATTTTTTATTTTTACCTTATTTAAGATTAAAGTTAGCCATAATCGTGCTTCTGGCAGCGCTATGGTCACCAACTACGTAACCCACCACCGGACCGTGGCTGAGTTTCATGGGCCGTCGCTGAGGACACCACAGGATAGAAAATCGATTCCGCCGAAGAAACTTCAGCGCATTTTTTGCTTGTTATAAACATCACTTATCATGAGATTTGAAAATGAACGACTGTTGTCTTTGCCTTTGTGATTACTCCATTATTTTAGCAAAACCAATCATCTCCATTGTCGATTTTGTGCTGCTATTTCTGCCACAGCAATCTTCTTTGCAGCGATATTGGCATATGTAACAGTTGTTCAAATTTGATACTATTTTATGGTCCTCAGGTGAAATAAAGGATATTATCATTTTATCCTCTCGTTATTGCATTTTGTTTCCAACGTATTGGCGCTCTACCTTTATACATGACCTTGCATTGAAAACATCTTTAATAACAATAAAAAATCATCCTTTATTTCAACTCAGAACCATAAACACAGAATAAGCAAAGTAGAGACAATACAATACACGAGATAAAAGGACATAATTCGGTTATATCCTAACGGTTGCTGAAGTAATAGTAATAACAGCAATCATAATAATGGTAATGACGTTAATAACATTTAGATAACAATAAGAATAAGGAAAAAGATAGAAATGAAAACAGAAGCATACAATTAATTTTCAGCAAGGCACCCTATTACGGTGCAGAATTCAAGTCTACGAGGAATGTTAAGTACGAAAAGTGGAAAAGCCAGCCTCAGTAATAATAATAATAATAATATAATAATAATAATAATAATAATAATAACAACAGATTATTCAGATAATACTAATAATCGCAATAAATAAAGAACAATAAACAGAGTAAGAACAGTTTTAGCTCTTTGTAAATAAATATGACGAGGATTTGAATTCCAGATATAAGACTTAGATACTGCTTTTCAGTTTTAGAATCGTTACGGGTTTACCCTAGCGAAAAGAATGCTGATCTGATTTAATTTAATTCCATTGACGGTATCTTTCTCTGAAGAAATCCGCACTGAGAGTGGACGGGAGGAATATTCAGAAGAGAGGCATTCAAGCCAAGAGCGCAAGCAAATAACTTATAAAACTGTCAGAGAGAGAGAGAGAGAGAGAGAGAGAGAGAGAGAGAGAGAGAGAGAATATCTCACTATATAGCTATGTGGGAGAATTGAGTGAATAACAAGTCTATTAGGTCCGCATTTGACAAATATAGATAGATAGGTATACAGGCAGAGGTAGAAAGAAAGTATTGGTGGTTCTGTAAGGTAAAATGTATTGGACTTTTTATTTTTGAGCGTGTGTGTTTGAGAGAGAGAGAGAGAGAGAGAGAGAGCGAGAGAAAGAGAGAATTTGTTGTGTCTCTGTAAGAGGAAGAATATTAGGCTTAGAGTAATGTGTGTGTGTGTGTGTGTGTGTGTGTGTGTGTGAGAGAGAGAGAGAGAGAGAGAGAGAGAGAGAGAGCAACCTGGGTTAGATTTTGTGGTTGGTTGGTACACCTGTCGTTAGGTCATCACTGATGGCGGTTAGGATTAGGTCCTGCGGGTGGTACCATACCCGGCTGTCGGAAGATGTTGGTCTGGTTGGTGATGAGGTTCTTCTGTGGTAAGGGATGATCCCCAAGGAGTCCTTGGAGTGCCTGGGAAATCGGAGGGACAGGGGCTGTCAGCAATCTGTCCACAGCCAGGATGCCTGTCAAAGGCTAGTGTCAGCTCCTCTGGTTGAATTATTGTCATCTCACTGAGTTCTGTAAGACACAACTAATTTTTTCATGGAGCCCCTTACGACTTAGCCGAAGAAGTCTAAAGTGACACCCACTTCATTTTAATGAAAGCTCAAGAGGTGAGGATGAAAGGATGAAAAAATATTAAAATGATAGACAATTTAACATTTTTTCCAAACAGCCTGCGGTATAGCAATCGTATTTTAAATTTGTTGCAAAAAGCTGCAGTCGTGATTGATTCCCGATAAATCTACCTCGATCTCTTGCAGTATTATGTTACGTCTGTTAAGGTTCAACAGGGATCTTGACTGTGAAACGTCTATCTCAAACCCCCAATCTTCTGAAATGGTAACGTCATGTCTTCGTTCGATAGCTAGGTAGATGTTAGATAGTCGAGTATGACGCGGTGGAAAAAATTTAGTTCTTTTCGTATTTAAAAAGCATAAAAAAGCTACTTCTACCAGTAGGAAAGAATTTATTTCTTTTAGTAATTGAAAAGCATAAAAAAGTTACTTCTGCCAGGGAGAAAGAATTTATTTCTTTTCGTAATTGAAATGCACAAAAAAGTTACTTCTACCAGGAGGAAAGAATTTATTTCTTTTCGTAATTAAAAAGCACAAAAATGCTACTTCCACCATGAGAAATATAGCCGTGTATTTCAAGTGTATTGTCAAAATTTACCTGATCCGATCGGATTCATCGTGACAGAGAAACCAATCCTTCTCATCTATTTATCCAGCAGTCTTCTTTTTACTAAGGTTGTTGTTATATTACTTCCTTTATAATTTTGTGTATTATTATTAGTAATTATTTTTTGTTTTTTATTCAACTATATTTAAACCCTGCATGGAAAAATTTCCATGTACCGGACATAATTAAGTTTGGTAATATTTTCAAAACTGGCAGTTCATATTTCAATCTTTGAGTCAAAAAGATAAACGTGCAGCCACCTCAAACGTTTAGAGGTCTCTTATGTGGTTGCCTTTTAACGCTTTGATTCTAAGATATCAACAACCATTTACTTCAATCTATCGTTAAGAAGTTCAAGTATGCTAAATTTCTTCATGACAGACGATAAACGCTCGACTATTCTAAAACGAACTTTAATTTGATTCCAAAAATGTATTTGTAAATGTTGCTGTCTTTGTTTTAGACTTAATTTTTTTTTTTTTTTTTTTTTCTTTTTTTTTTTTTTTGAGAAACCTCACACCAGTAAGAACACCTTCTTTATGGTCTCAGTACAGATGAGGAAATTATTATTATTATTATTATTATTATTATTAAACCAGAATAAGTGTTAATTGCTGTTTAGACATTTTGCTACATAATGCTTTTATTGGCCTGTTTAGAACCGGCGAAGACTAGGACCAAATAGCAATAATAATAATAATAATAATAATAATAATAATAATAATTAATAATAATAATAATTCAAGTGGTTGGCTCTGAAACAAGACCCTTGTACGTTCAGAACCGCAAATCTCAACTGCTCTGAAATAACTTTCTTAACATATATATATATGATTGAAATCGTGACCCCGGTAAAGGGGCGTTGACTTGAAAACCCAAATAGAGCGATTGCAAGTACAATGAACAGATTGGAAACAAAGAGTAGTAGCGCGCTGTTAGGTACCATTTATAGAGTGGGAGCCACTGGTCACATTAACCCAGATTTTACAGGAGAGATTAAGTGGTGAGTCAGAATGAAATGCGTAGAAGGGCAGAGATGAAATTCACTCGGGGAACAAACAAACAAAGTCTTGCGAATTCGTTCTTAGCACCACTCTATCGCTACAGAATTATCAGAGAACAATTAACGAGGTTCTTCGTAACCTAGCGCAATAGCAAGAAACGTTAGTAAATAGTTTGCCTTAGTAAAAACCACGAATGGGTTGAAAATTGGAAAAAAGGGATGAAATTTTCAATCGTATAAACGCCTCAATATTATTATGGTGAAGAGAGAAAAAGGATGTGGTATTCGGGGTTAAGAAGGGGAAAAGTACAGAAGAGAGAGAGAGAGAGAGAGAGAGAGAGAGAGAGAGAGAGAGAGAGAGAGAGAGAGACTGTATGTCTCTCCACTTTCTGTATGTATGTGTTGAAGTCCTGTCCCTAATTGTGTAATTGTTTTCTTTTGCAGGAATCTAAGAGTGAGTGTTTTTCATTGGTTATTGTATTATTGAGGTTCAGGTGTTATTTCTGTCTGAAAGTTATATATTAAAATTAATTAATTTTTTTTGGTGTTTTCTTTGTCCCCTTGAATTGACTTTGCACACCTAAGTTGGATACTATTCCACCTTTTGTGGACTAGGTATGGTGTTTTGGTGAATACTATTTGATAAAGGTTTAATGTATAGTGTGGTGGTCAAACCAGCAATTACAATATATATATATAAATATATATATATATATATATATATATATATCATATATATACACACACACACACACACACACATATATATATATGTATATATATATATTATATATCTATATATATATATATATAATGATAATATATATATATTATTATATATATATATTATACTATATGTATATATATATATGCGCCTATATATATAATATAATATTATTATTATCTTATATATATAGATATAATATAGATATTAATTAATATTATCAGGGTCAATTACATAGATATTTGTGTTCGTGTGTGTACGAGAGAGAGAGAGAGAGAGAGAGAGAGAGAGAGCGGAACCCTGAAGTGTAACTGGGTATCAGAACCTGCAGTAGGAGTGGCAAATAGTTGGTGCTGTCAAAAGAAACAGTCTGGGAGTGGGTACTTATGCCCTTATAATTCGCGTTTATTGATTCCATATCGCCTAATATCTATGGATGGCACTCTGATATCGCGCTGGTGAACTGCCAAATAAGGTGTACACTAGAGCCCGGGAAAGTAAGGGGAATGACCCTCACGCAGTGTGAAATCATGTGATTATGGGTCAACATAAAAGTTAATGAGGTTTTATGTGGCATGATCCTCTCCCGTGGCTATAAATCACGGAGATTAAGAATGAGGAATCATTTGCAAATCTGTTAAGGTAAATTATGATCGTTTGGTATCTTGAATAACAAGACGTTTACAGTGAGGAGTAAAACTAAAATTATTTTAAATGATTGGCGATTAAATGAGATACCATCCGATGAATAATTTTAGTTAACTAAATGTGACATGAGTGATGTTGGTTATATGTAAGTCTGACTGAATGTGAAGGGAATATGTAATAATACATTTAAATTTATATATGAAAAATAATCAAAATAATCAAAATGATAAATTTACGAACCAAATTATACGAAAAGTATCTATGGAGGTTTAGTTGATCAAATTTATGGAAAGTAAACTTTGATATTTTTTCCTCATTAAATGTGAAAAGATATTTTAATTAGGCTTTGTTGGTTGGATAGGATTATCAACTCAAAAAAGGTTAGCAAAACAGTAAAATCTCTTAAGTGTTGATGATAATGAACAAAAGCATTGCGTTTTGTCATTTGATCATAACTACAATGCACGTGTTTAGCGGCCAAGTTCATCATATTTAGAAAAATGTTTATCGAATGTAAGTGAATCAATAAAAATTAGGCAATCTTAGGGATTTTAGTCGATTATGTTTGACAACTATGAAAATTATAGCCAAGACTAACTGGCTGGAAATATAAATTTCCGAGGTAATTGCACATTTTGTTAATTCAGTAACGCAACTGAAAGCATTAATTTCTTTTCTCTTTATCCAATTGCGACGGTAGTGAAATTAATTGTTTGTCTTGTTGGTTAAATGTGAGAGAAGTAAGGTTATGTTTGAGTGAGATATATGGTCCTGTAGTTTTGTAATTACCTCTGCCTTTTTCATCGAAGAGTCCAACGGCTTAGAGAACACAGCGAGCTTTGTCTAATTAGAATTAATGGGTTTTGAAAATGGTTGCTGGTTTGCAGACGGTGCTTTTAGACTTTCCCTTGTCACTTAAAAGAAGGAAATCTTCAACTTTTCTAAAATTCCACGTGTTTAAAAAGATATGTACAGCTTCCCAAGTAAAGCCTGAAAGTTCTTTGCTGTGTACCAGAGAGAGAGAGAGAGAGAGAGAAAGAGAGAGAGAGAGAGAGAGATTGGATGTACAACAGCTTTATTTTATTTGCTGTGAGTTGGAAGATTATTTATAGATTTATAAGAATTAAGTCTAGTTCAACAGCCATCTGTTAAATCGCTGGATAAATAGTGAGGGATGATATGTTTTGAATGGGTTCACCCCAGTGATGGGAGGATTACCAGGTTCAGGTCCTTCCGTTTTGATGTATACATTTTGACGGAGTAATGAACACTCACGTCTAGTATCTTTTCTCACTCCTTCTCTCCCCGCCCCTTCCCTCTTTCTGTCTCTCTCCAGCCTACCTGAAACTCACGGCAATCGACAAACAACAGTTTACCTAATTCATTGTTTAGGTCAACGCACCATCCTGGATTTTCAGGACAGAACCATTCGTCCCTCCTAGCAGTCTGAGCAGGGAACACAAGTCGCCCAGTTGTGAACTGCACGCGCTACCACCAAACTACGAGGTAAGGAGAGATACATATTAGGTGAGCTAAATTACTCCGTTCAAATTCTCGAGAAATAACTTAATCTAACGAACACTCGAGTCTGTAATTTCTTTTATTAGTGCTCTCTTATTAAATATACCATACCCATTAAGTCGTGAGGAAATCCCCCATAGCTTTCACTTCCTTGAAGTTTAATATCAATGTATATTAAAAGAACCTTCTTTGATCGCCTTCAATCAGTATTACCTTTTCAATTTGACTTTCTTCACAACTTTCCTTCCGTCATCCTCCTAATTGGGTAAAGTCAGTAGTGCCCTTCCATAATGAAATGACCAACCATCCTTGCTCTGACCTACCGCAGTAATATTTCCAGATCTAGCTTTTAGTAGTCTCGGTATGATGCTGTATGAGCCGCAGCCCATTAAACTTTAACCACGGCTAGGTGGTGGCCTGGCCTATATCGTTACCATACGCACGAATATGGTTAAATTTAAACTTAAATAATAATAATAAAAAACAAACTACGGAAGAGGGCTGCAATTTGGGTTTGATGGTTGGGTGGTGTATGATCAACATACCAATTTGCAGCCCTCTAGCCTCTGCAGTTTTTAAGATGTGAAGCGTACAGAAACTGCGGACAGAAAAAAAGTATGGACGGACAGACAGCCGGCACAATAGTTTTCTTTTAAAAAACTAAAACTAACAACTTGGAAGACCAAACTTTTATTCACGTATGTTGTGATTTACAGGAACATAACACTGTATATTTGTTCAAACACTTTTGAGTAAAAGGAAGTGCTAAACATTGTTTAAAAAACTTTAAAGACGAATGGAAAAATTAGGTTCAGAAACTAAAAATTGAGGGATTAGCATTATCCAAACCCACTTAACTTTATCGGAACAACATCATGTTACCTGCATGGGTCAAAATCTGTGCTGTTCACCCATTAAAATGTATATCAAAAGACCAGGTAAAAAAAAAAAAAAAAAAAATGAAAAGGCAAGAAGAGCCAAGCAAATATTAAAGATCTCTGCGATAAAGCCACAATAATTGGTGGCTTTCAATGCAAGCAGCCAAATCAGGCTATCATTAATCCATATCATATTTCACGAGGTTCTCCTCGGGAGATGAAGCGGTTTTAGACAGCGAATTAATCCATCCTTTTAAAAGTTTTATATATATATATATATATATTATATATATATATATATATATATATAGATATATATAAATGTGTGTGTGTTTGTTTAGAGTATAATGATTTATATATATACACATATATATACACACACACACACACACACACATATATATATATATATATATATCTATATATATATATATATATATATATATATATATAAATATACATGTGTGTGTATCCATAAATATCTTATCTTCATGTATATATGTATGTATGCATGGAACCACCTACGTTAGGACTGGGCAAAGCTGGCGGAAGAAATAAATATCCTGCGATAAAACCCATTTTTCTTGTTTTTCCTTTCGGTGGCTAACAAGAAAGCTAATCGCTATCAGCTGGTTCCATCGATGGAGAAATCTGCATTAATTGGTTCCTCTTTTGGGATTTGGAGAACTCTGCGAGGATGATAATTTCGTGTCCCATTATAGTCTGTTTCTTAAGTGAATTTTCTCTTTCCATTAACTCTTTTCTGTGGCATTGGAGACTATACATTTTCTTGGCCTTCTGATTATGGTTATTGAGAATTGGTTTTTGGTTTTCCAACGTTTTATCTTTTGAGAAAGTTCCCTGAGTAATAACAGATGTTAGAAAGAGAGATAAGAAGGCGGAGATAAGGTTCATGTTGATAAATGCGTTGATATTACCGGCATAATCAAAGTGCATCTATTCGCTCCGTTTATGGTATATCGCATCGTGCGAAATTTAACCTGCAAGTCAGGTCCTGATTTCTATTCATTTTCTTCGCTTGTTTCGTTTCGCTCTTTTTCTTTTTTCACTTTTACTCATTTCAAGAAACTGACTTTTGATATGTTTTAAAGCAACTGTGTTATATGTGTACATTAGGCAAGAATTCTGGGGGGGGGGGGTAGGGGGGGATCCAGAGAAGACATCAGCAGCCAAAAATGTAAAATCTGTTAAGTTAGAGTAATACCTGGAAGCAATGTATTATATTTTTCACATTTTAACGTAGGACGGATTTAGGAATTTGACAATGAGGGTGAAAGCAGAGAGCACATTAATTTCAGAGAATATTGGAAATTAAAACAGACAGTGAAGAACTTCTTAAAAAAGAAAATTTACTTATAAGGAAACCGAGGGAGGAAAAGAGTGACTGATGCATACCTAAATGAACGGAAAGTATTGTGCAAAATGAAAGATTTGGTAGCCCAGCGGCAGGGTAGGAGGTATACCAGCGGGAATGAAGGCCCATGATCTGAAAATTAAGATCTATCCAAAACATTGTTAAAGTAATATAGCTGACAGATATTTTACACAAATGTATTCTATATATATTTATATAATATATATATATTTATATATATATATATATATATATATATGTAAATATATATAGATAGATATATATATATATATATATATATATATATATATATATATATACGTATATATATATATATAGATATATATATATATATATATAGTATATATATATATCTATATATATATAGATATATATATATATCTATATATATATATATATATATATCTTTATATATATATATATATATATATATATATGATATATATAGATATATATAGTATATATGATATATATATATATATATTATATATATATATATATATATTATATATATATATATATATATATATATGGGGATACAATCCACAATGAAGTAAATTCCTCTTGTAGTTTAAATATATATTACTTGTATAGGATTAAAGCTTTCGACCATCAACTGTGGTCTTGTTCACTAAAGTGTGATATCACACTTTAGTGAACAAGACCACAGTTGATGGTCGAAAGCGTTTAATCCTATTCAAGTAATATATATTTTAAACTACAAGAGGAATTTACTTCATTGTGGATTGTATCCCCATTTACTTAGAGGTACGACATAGTACCTGGCTTCTGCATATATATATATTATATATTGCTACTTCAAAATGCATGTTTTCCCCTCTTTATTTGAAATGTCATGTAAGATTATGCAAAATTTTTCAGATTCCTAGATAGCTTAGAATAGGATGTTTTAAATGTGTGTTCAGATTTTCGCATTAACTGTTGTAAAAGAATATATATATACGTAAAAAGAGAGAGATCTCCGTTTGCTTCCCTAATCTGTCATCACGTGTGATAGCGAGCGAGCTAGAGTCTGGCGTCGTCATCAAAACATGTCAATTTTAATTGTCGCCCAGCCTCCGTCTCGATCGAGGTCGGGTACGTCTTTATTTTTTTTTTTAACAGACTGACTCGTACGCGTATATCTTTGTCAAGTCCCACATGGGGTGTTGCACATTTTGTATGTGAGATTGCATCAGATTTCAGACTTCGAGAAGCTTTCGTGCCAAGAACGTTTTGACATCTGCCCCTCTCCAGCTTTTACCAGGGGGTGGGGAAGGAAAGAGATTTTCCGTTCGATCCTATAACCTCGAGCATTTAATCATCCCTACTCTCTCTCTCCTCTCTCTCTCTCTCTCCCGTCATCTCATCTCTCTCTCTCTCCTCTCATTCGACACATTGAGATTATTTAACGTAACTGTAAATTGTCCCTAACCTCGTACATTTTAGAATTTCATTTTGATGTTTCTTAGAATTTATTTAGTATTATTTAGTTTCTTTTGTGGAATCTGAAACAGACATTATTTCGTAACTGCGGCTGGTTTTTGTGATTGTTGTAAGACCAGATGCCGCAAGAAAAAATTGTTATACAAGTAAAGTGTGTTATATTTTTATTAGTTTACCAACTAATAACGATAGGAATTGTGTTTAACTATATAAGTGAAAGGAACTGTTGTTACTAATACCGAATGGTTTGTGGAAAGTTGGTAAACACTGTTGGTTACAGTGTTTTTTGATGAAAAAGAGTTACCTTTTACAAACATGCTGATTTTTTTTTTTTTTTTTTTTGTGTCTGTTCCATTGTTTGTGTCACTTATTCATTTTCTTGTTGAGTGTGTCTTTTTAAAACAATTTTATATTTTCGTTTGCATTCACATTTATTTGACTTATTTTATTTTCATTGCTTTATCATTACACATTTAAATTTAACACTTGTGAATTTAATTTGCATTTACTTAGATTCTTTTCAGTTTTCTTATTGTTTGTACTTGTTGAATTAATTCAAATTTCAATTATTGCCTAACACTTTTGAATTTCAATTGCCTTAATTTTTCTTGATTTTATGATAAATTAAATTTTGATTTAATTTTACTTAATTTGGATTCAAGAATTATTAAACTTTACTTTGTTTTAAGAAAAAAGTAACAGTAATTTTCCCTATATTTGTGATTTCACTTATAAATTTTGAATTTGATAATAAAATTTTTGTATTTAAAATTTTTATAAGTGTTTTATTATTACACCATATTAGTTATAATTTCTTTGACTATTTGATGATAGGTACGAGCCATAAGTGTAATTGATTTTCCTTTCCTTCAAGTAACTTGAGTGACTTGACCACGGGAGTACTTAGACTTCTGAATCATGGAAATACTTAGAGTTTTAAAGTTGTTGCCTTTGATAATTTAATGTACTTACGTTACCTCACACCTGTTTGATGAACTTAGTCCTGATTACTGCAATACTGGTAAGTGTTAAGGGATCACTGTTGCCTTTAGAGTATTCAGTCGTTTAAACGTGTTTATGAGGGTTCAGGTGTCTGGCTGGTGAGGTAATGTTTGATGCTTAGGTAACCATATACTTGGCACTCGTAACAATATATATATATATATATATTATATATATATATATATATAAATTTGTGTATGTATCAAATATGTTTACACTTGTATATACATCTTGAGAAGATATAGGGCAGGCTTGAAAGAACTGGGGACTACTGGGGTCTGTGACGAAACAGTGGTGCTAGAAGTTTCAAAGAAAAAGAAAAACAAGTGAGATTTTGATCTCGAAAAGCATTTAATTCCGTTATAGAGAATCAAATTGGTGTTCGAGGATAAGTGGTGAAGATCAGAAGGTATCATGTTGGAAGAGACGCATTTGTTTGAATCTATAGTTGCTAGAATCTGTAGTTGCAGAATCGTTTGATGTAAGAAACAGTTCTGAACTGAATGTGAGATTGACATTTGCAAATTAGATACGTTGTAAAACGTTAATAGTTAAGGACGCCAAAAAGATTGTAAAACTGTAAGAGGAAACGATGAGAGTCAAGTTATGAAAAGGAAATGAAACTTAAAGGATGGATCAATTAATAGTATTTTGGAGGTGGAAGAACAAAAAATATAAGGCACAATCAAGGTTAAGCTTCCTATCAGATATAAAATGTAGCTTGGGAAATATATAAAATGTATAAAAAATAGGTAATATATATATATATATATATATATATATATATATATATATATATATATGTGTGTGTGTGTGGTGTGTGTGTGTGTGTGTGTGCGTGTGCTTGTAATAACACCAAGTATGCAGCTCATGAATGTGCGAGAAATGTAATGTTAGAAATCGCTCGGTTGCTGGTCAAATGCCAGCTAACAAGGAGCGAAAATACCCAGACAGAAAAGGTAGAGCAGGGAAAAACCCGACCTACTGCTACTCGCTTCATCATGCAGTACACTAATGGCTTTCATGTTTGCAATGAACGTTGACTATGCATCTCCTCCATTCCCATTTGCAATGAGCGTTGACTATGCGTCTCTTCTATGCCTGGCAGATGAGGGCAGGACGAGAATTGCCCAGCTGGGCGAGCCCCTGCCCTTTTCACACTTGAAAGACGGGCAATCAACGACGCAACAGAGGAGACCCTCCAAGCAGATGAAAATGGCGCGACACCAAAAGGCAAAATCATTGGGAATTTCATAGGTTCCTGAGTAACTCCCTTTTATTCCGCCACCGAAGGAAAGACAATAGGCCTATTTCAATGCTGTCGCCTGCAAATCAGGTTCATGAAAGTGCAATTTTGTCCTCCTGTTTCCGTTATTAAGTGTTGTTTGTTGGTTTTCTGATTAACTTTGAGATGCGTTGGCCTTTGAAGTCCTGGGAAAATATTTATATTTTTTTCATTAGGAAATAGACCGAAGGCAATTAACAGCAAGATGATGGTGGCTTGTTACTAGGGGAGGAACCAACAACTTTTGTTCATGAAGAATTGTCAATTCTGCTTATATATTTCTTTTGCATAAAACTTCGCTCTCACATTCAGTCTTTGTGAAAGGGCGACCCTCTGTTGTCTAGAAACAAGTGTCTGGATACAACTTAGAAATTATGAAAAAAGATGTTCATAAAAAAAAAAGGCTTTCAGAGTCGCCTGCAATATTTAAGGTCTTGGTCTTTTCATATTTCGAGGAGGTAACGCAAGTAAGTTGAACTTTAGTTGACAGATGAAAATGAGAGCGTCTGAATCTTGTATTGGCAAAATAAACTAATGATGTGTGGGAGTTCGCTTTTATTTTTTGGATGCTCTTAGCATGGTGTTATTGAAAAGGACATTCCCTACTACTCAAAATGGTTCCTGGGGCCTTTAGAAATTAATCTATTTGGATAAAATCTCCTATTTACTTGGGTCACTAAAATAATAAAACAAATCTTCGATGATGTATTGGCAGGCAAACATTTTATACAGAAATGTTGAATATTAAATATAATCCTTATAAGTAACAATAATAACATGGAGATGTCAGATAGATGATTATTAAAGAGATATACCCAACAATTCCAACATTAGTCAATGAAAAAATAGTTAAGGTGATGATACAATGCTGATGATTATTAACAACGACAAATGACATTAGTAGAACACCATAGAGTTCAAACTGACATCAAATTCCTCCAACCATACATGATGGCTGCGTTGGTGAAAAATGAAAATAGTTTATTAGATCTACTAAATGTCGTTCTACAATCAGATTTGTGCGGCTCCATGTTCCTCAGGGGACAGAGCAATTCCGAGCGCCCTTGCTCTCAGATTACTCTCTTCTAAGTTGAGTTGAGCATAGAATTTAGGCCAAAGGCAAAGCACTGGGACCTAAGAGGTCATTCAGCGCTAAAATGGAAACTGACAGTAGAAGGTTTGAAAGGTGTAACAGGAGAAAAACATCGCAGTTTCACTATGAATCAAGTGTTAGGAGAGGGTGGAAAGTAAGATGAAGAAAGAGAATATGAAAGGAGGTAAAGTAAAAGGAACGAAAGTGGTTGCAGCTAGGGGCCGAAGGCGTGCTGCAAAGAATCTCAAGTGATGCCTACAGTGCATCACATGTGGTCCACTGACGGCACTTCCCCACAACGGGGTTACTCTCTTCTGGCCTTCTCTTTCAATGGGTCACTTGATTCGTATGTCCACTTATGAAATAGAATGCTCGTTGTTGTTCCACACATGACACTGAATTGCAGAACACATCTCCAGAGTCTTTTCCTCTGTTCTTATGAAACGGCTGATACATCATGCCACCTTGGTAGAGAGCAAACTGTTCTACAGAAACATCTGCAGGTAACCTGTAAAGATTATTGAAATTTGTAGCACAGTCTATAGCAATAAAATCCGATTGGATCTTTCTTGTCTGGCCACCCTGGGTGGGGGCGGTGTAGGTAAGGGATCGAGAGAATAGGGGGAAACATGACACATCGACCCTTCTCCTGCAAACCTGTCTATCCGCCCCGGGTGGGGGCGGGGTAAGTAGGGGTTCGGGAGGGTAGGGGTGACCTGACTGGCAGTGCTGGGTTCGTATACAATATTTTTCATGCGATTTGCAGAGTTTCATCATTTGCAGATACATTATTTCTCTGTACCCCCAAAAAGTGTTAATTTTACTTTGTGCTTCAAATGTTACTGAATAGCTGGCACTGCTGCCGCAGATTGCTGTATTTACGCTTTTACTTAAAAAGGGAACACTGACACAACTGGAGGTGACAGAGAATTTCACTTTTACAGATTATCCTCTCTTGTGCCTTGTAAGAACAGCAACACAAAGACGTGCTCCCTACACGACAGGGTATTTCCTAGCCCTCTTAGGAATAAAAAAAAGGAAAAAAAAGATTATCATCGTGATTTTTCTTGGATGTATTTTTAAAGAAAATTCTTATCTCGACGTTGGATTTATGCATTCGTGAAAGTAGTAATTATAAGAGAAGTGTGTGTAGGGAAACAGAGAAGAAGCATCTCTTCTCGAATTACAGGCGGAGGTCCTCTCAGTGAGGGAACGTGCTTTAATCTTTGACGTTATCTGAGACTGCGCGTTTCTTTTTTTTATTATCCTTTCATCTTCTTCTTCTTCTTCTTCTTCTTCTTCTTCTTCCTCTTCTTCTTCTTCAAGGTTTCTATATCCGTTAGTGAAGTGATTGATTCAGAGAATGAATACCTTGTATAACTTTCCAGGTTTCTTCTGAAGCTATGTACGCATCGGAAAGACTTACAAAAATATCCGGAATTTAAAAATCTTCGAAAGGGATTTAGATGTAAACAGAGAATAGACAGAGAATAGACCAGAGCCGATAACGTCTTGATAAAGAGATAAAGCAATGTTAAACCTTATGTTAAAGAAGGCTAAGGCAAGTAGTATCCGATAGTGACCTCCTTTCCTTACATGTACAAGTATTCTTTTTCCTTACATGTACCGCATTCTTTTTGTATATGTAAATGACATGCCCTTCTTTTACTTGTATGCTGAAAATAATTGCGTATGCTCATTTGTGAACTTGATTACACCAGTGAGCAGTTATGTGCTTAGGCGTTTTCGTCAGTGTGCGTTTCTTTGTATATGTGGGCGTCTGCATCGGATCATGCGCACCTGTACGAACATTAGGACAAGGCCAAGAGGTTCTACTACATTAACAGTCGTGTAAAAGGAAGAGAGCAAGTTTTTTTCGCCTTGGTCATCGTGCTCGATAGTAAGGAAGTCGTGCGTATAAGGTTTCAAGAACGTGTTAATATACGATCATGTGGATGGCGTTTAACTGGCCGCTTCGATGTAAACGGAAACCTATGTGGGCCGTTGGAGAGGTTCAGATGCCACAGTGTGAGAAACTCCTATTTGATTCTGTCTCTCATTACCCACCTTTGTGTGAATATGCGACGATATAAAAGTTTCGTTATTTTGCAAAATAGACTACTCTCTTACTGACAATATAGCATGGACATAATAGTTTTTTTATTTTTTCAGTTGGGATACTGCATTTATAAGTTGTCTTTGTATATATATATATATATATATATATATATATATATATATATATATATATATATATATATATGTGTGTGTGTGTGTGTGTGTGTTGTGTGTGTATATATATATATGTATACTATATATATATATAATATATATATATATATATATATATATATTATATATAGTATATATATATATATAATATACATATATATATATATATATATATATATATATATATATATATATATATAATATATATATATATATATATATATATAGTCACGACCGTGTTTGTTAAAGCATAGTTTTGATAAATGAATATGCTTGAAAGCTTTTATTTTACATTATGTGAAAATGCGGAGGGGAGGGAATATACTTACTTTTTTTTTATACGTAATTACCTAGTTATCGCTAAAATATCGGCTCAAGTCTAACCAGTGTGGTAAAGCTGAAGTAGGAAATCTTTTATTTCCATGAGTAAAATACTCAAAAGGAATGCTGACTGCGCCAAGAAATAAAAACATGGAACCGAATATTTTTTTTGAAGACTCATGCCACGATCTTAAGATATATCCTTCGACATAACTATTATTCGAGATACGTTAATGCTCTCTCCAAGAATGGCTAAATGGGGGAGGTGGGTGCGGAGGGTTGGGGGCGGTGGGGAGGGAGGGTTGGAAGACGATCTTCAGCACCAATTCCCACGCAACGTCATCAAATGATTTTTTTTCTTCTACCACTAACCCCTTGCTCCTGAGAGGGATGGCTTTAGTTTAGAGGAACCATGACAGCACCACAGTAAACTGCGTAAAGCGAAAGAGAGAGAGCGAGAGAGATTGATTTATGGGTTTTAGACATAAAGCCAAGCACTGGGGCAACTAAGGCCATTTAGCGCTGAAACGGAAATTGACAGTGAAAAGGTTTGAAAGGTGTAATAGGATGAAAGCCTCGCAGTTGCACAATTAATCAATTGTCAGAAAAGGGTGGAATGTAAGATGGAAGAAAGAGAATGTGAAAGGATAAACAGTAAACAGAATGAAAGTAGTTGCAGCTAGGGGTTCGAAGGGACGCTGCAAAGAACTTTAACTAATGCCTACATGACAACGGAGAGAGAGAGAGAGAGAGAGAGAGAGAGAGAGAGAGAGAAGTCTAGTAAAAGAATTTCCTTGGTAACGGAAACAAAGGAGCATCGAGCTGCAAGATTTACGAATCAACGTCTACGCCTTGTGTCAGCCCCTTTAATTTGGGCCCATTATCATTTAATCACGTAACGAAACCCACTAAAGTAGGTGCCGAGGCAGCGTAATGTTCTAAGCTCACAGCTACGCATTTCACCCTTGAATTATTTAAATTCTGAAGTTACCAATCTCTCGTACGGTCGTGATAAAGGCCTGTACTTGCCCGTGAAACATATCTCCTACATATCTTCTTTCATTAAACTGCAATTACTGCTTGTACTGCAAATGCACGTGATCATTACTATCTGCAATATCCCCGTGTTACAGTTGTAATTACAGCCATTGACAGGGAATCCTGCGGTAATTACAGACATTAAGTAATGCATACTGAAGACTCGACTATTACTTGACCTTCATATCTGGTCCTGTTACATACATAAATTTGATCTTATCGAGAAATCTTAAAAAGCTAATTATCGAATTGCATGAAATCTTACATTTTCACATTTCAAGAGAGAGGAGCCTCGTTTTTAAAAAAATCCTGCACCTCAAAATCTATTAACCTTTGGTTACTAAAGTGCTACAAATTATGATCAGGATTCAATAGAAAAAAAACACACACGGGATCTTATATCAGTTTTTACTTTATTTGCTACAACTGAGTGACAAGGGTTGATATCAGTATTAAAAAAGATTTGGAACCATGTGGTGACTGGAGACCACAATATTGCCGTTCAGTGTTTTAACAATATTGCCTGAAAAGTTATGACCTAATTTCCTTAACGTGCATGAATATGCCCAATGCCTTTGTCTCGTTCAGAGACGATAGAACTAAGGTCGTTATTTGAAGCGAGGTGGCAAAAAATAAAAAGGTTTATTGAAAATTCAGGAGAATGTCAGGGGTCACAGCTCTTTACTTTTATTCGACCTTCTGCAGTCTATTTTGTTTAGCTTCTCTGAAGCCATGACCCATTTCTTCAAGGAACCACTGAACTCTAAATATTTTCCTGGGAACGTGAACACATATCCAGAGGTTAGCAAAGTTTCGTCAACCCTCTGAAATGCCGAGAAACAGCCGTGTCGTTCAAGATTAAGCGCTCTCTTCTTTCCCTTTCGGAAAACAAATCTTAACAGAAAATACTTCTTTCTCCTTCCCATCCTACTCGCCTTTAGTCAGTTTCCCTGGCCTGCGTTCGAGTTGCTCCCAAGAGGAGGATTTTTTGCATTGTTCTTACGTGCGTCCAGCCAAGGGCCACTTACAGCGTGTATCGGCCATTTTCTGTCACCTGGATGAAGCTTTAAGCTTTGTGACGGCCGCTTACTCCCAGCACTGCGGGAGAGCCGGTTCTTCTGCAGCTTTTGTACAATACTCCAACCTCGTTCCTTGTCCTCCAGAAAAAGAAATCTGTCTTGGAGTTGAACAGCTACGACTGGAGAGATTATGGTACCTGTCTAGAACGCTCTGGGTCCCAGGTGTTCATCCCCCTTTCTTTCTTCGCTCTTACTACTCTCAGTATTTTAGGACACTGAATTTCTTCCTTACTTGGGGGTTAGTTAAACCATTAATGATACACGATTTATTTGATTCATAAAATTTTAGCATGTTTAATATTATTAATATTAACATTTCAGAAAATTCGTTTCAAAACGTCATTATTTCACAAATAATTGCTTTGAGAGAATCAAAAGTTTTCCTGTGACCTAAGAACACCCATGAAGTTCATGAACTCGGTAAACAAGGACCGGTATTTTTCGCCGATTCTTCGCAATGTGGACGCCAAAGGGAAAGCTTTTGCTATATAAGGATGCCAAAGACGAGACTTGGTAAACTTGCACAGTTTTGTGTTTGTGGCACGTTTCTTTCTTCATGTTTCATTATCTGACTAATCTTAAGTTGCAAAGGAAACTTACTGGTAATTTGATGTGAATCGATATTTACTTTCAAGCTAATAAATAACTCCTATAAATCTGAGGGTAATATTCATTTAGGAAGCTTATTACTCGTTTCATCTAATGTGTACTATTCAATTTTAGCTAAAATTTCCAAGCAAAAAACTTAAAATTTAACTTTATCTGTTTTTTTTTTACTCAGTTATAATCAGTCGTCGTTTTGGTTAGGTTAAGGAAAGGTGCACTTTGCGGTTTTTATATTTTAAATGTTCATTTGGTAACTGCTGGGTACATTTTTCCTCTGCAAATAGAAAAAAAAAAAAAATTACTGTACGTCTTTTATTATGTTCAATCAATAGAGCAGTGTTTCTACAGAAGATTTTCACAAAAACTTGACATTTTGTTTTTCATATATTTTACTTTATATAGCAGGATAATCTTTGTCACTAATTCATTTGAACCTGTCCCGTGCTTAATGTTTGTATGTTTTGATTAACAGACTCAAGTAGTATCTGTCCAGAAAGATTTCGTTCTGTCTTTCTACTGCTATTTTAGGCATTATCCATTGCATGGTCATATATGGACATCCCAAACAATTCACACACTTACCTCCATAATAAAAAGGGGTGGTGCACTACAAAGTATCTTCAGTACGTAAAAATATAAAGACGTAAATAGAATATTGTTTTCTTTGACAGGGAAATGCGATAAGCAGGTAAGACGGTAAAAAGACAAAAGTAATTAAGAAATCGAATAAGTGAGTGAGACAAGTGATAAGGAAAAAGGGAAAATCACATTCAATTCAAATACTGAATATCCGCAACCAAATACAAAACAAACAAGACAGCGTTCGAGGAATGTCCAACGAGGTACATTCTGTGGTGACACAATTTGTAAAGAGAAAGCTCTCCCCAGACTCGTAGTTCTCACCTGCTACTACTATTACTGCTACCACTACTTAAAGCTGTTACTACTATTATCGTTACAGCTACTACTGCTAAAATAACTATGTTCACTGATATTAGTAAAAAATCTTGTAACTTCATTTACATATAGTCTTATTATCTACAATGTTACGCGCAAGTCAACTCCCTTTAAAGGCTCTCCAAGAGCAAGAGCCCGTGCCAGTACCAGCTCATGGGTGGAAGTATTTGAAACGAGTCGACTTCCAATCCTGAGAGACGAAGCCCGCGCCTGTTTTCATATTAAGGTCTGGCTAGAAAGTGACTTCCAACCTCCGAGACAATTAGGAAAATAAACAAGCGAAGGATTGACCACATGAGCGACATAGAAGGCTTCGGGTTTATCAAATTTTCTCTACGTTTTGCACAGATAACAGAAAGGAAATGTGGAATTCTGAATCAGTAAATAAGCTAGTACTCGATTTTCGCTCTTCGTAGATAAACGATAAGTGATCTGATCGTTTTCCGTGGAAGTTGAATGATGCTTTCCTTTGGATGACATTACGGTAAATCCTGGCAAAGAGTAACTTTATATTGACAAACTACTTATTTGACTAAAAAATCTTCCTATCTGTCTATTCCAGCTTCTGCTATTATTACTGCTAATAATACTGGTACCGGAAACCAACTGAGCAGTAAACTAATCGAGACAGGTGAGTTAGCATTGGGTAATAATTAATATGTGATATGAAAATGATCCACATAGTAAAGAATATGGACCGCATGTTGTTAACCTCAGGTAATGTTATATGGACAAATGAACATTTTATTTGTGGAAATATCACATCTGTTATTTGTTTGTTTCTCTCTCTCTCTCTCTCTCTCTCTCTCTCTCTCTCTCTCTCTCTCTCTCATCCTCTTACCCTCTCTCTCTCTCTCTCTCTCTCTCTCTCTCTCTCTCTCCATATAAATATTTTCAAATCAAACACGAAATCAAACTTCTATCGGCTTCGATCTTCAATTGCTGAAATCGCTTGATTGAAATGACCAACTTCATGAATGACCTATATTGTCGTTGATTTTCAGCATTATTTTGCACATCTGTCTTGAAGGAGCTAATAAAAGAAAAGTTTGCAAACTGCGAGTGTGCAAATATGTGTTTGTGCGCGCGTGCGTACGTGCTCGCAAGTGTGTATCTGTGTATGCTTAAGAGAAAGCAACATGTACTGGCAGAAGTCGTGACTGGTTGTGTGTGCGGGATGGAAAAGGGATTGGGGCGGAGAGATGGATGGGGGAGGTGAAGAATAGAGTGGGAGGGAGGGAGATGATAGAGGTGAAAGAAGGGAGGGAGGGAGTGAGAACGAAGGAGGAGAGAGGGGGTAGAAGAACTAAGTAAGGGAGAAGGGGAAGAAGTTGTCCCGGGTTAACCCTGCAAGTATAGACTCCAGCTCTTTGTCCTCTTTACTTCCAGGCTCCTTCCCACCCCCCACCCCCTACCCCCCAACCCTCCATTTCCTTTACTCAACCCCAAATCCCTGAACCTACTTTACTTAACCGCCCCCCCCCCCCCCCCAACAAATTATCATAAGCCTTAATGACCTCATACAAACACGGAAATTCTGGGATTATTTGTTTAAAATGAGCAAAGGAATTGCAGACGCCTAACGTTTACTTTCTGTTCCGTCTCCAAATATTACAGGATAAAGTTTCCATTTCATCTTGTGTTAACATCATTCTTTTCTACAGTGAATTCTGAACCCGCCCTTAATGAGCCTGTGAAAGCGTATACTGTTTTTATTTTCGAACTTCATAACTATTTTTTTTTCTCCGACGGGTAAACGATTTAACAAGGCTCCATCCAAGTGACGAGTCACAGCTCTTTTTTCTATTAGGTAGCAATTTTTCCCGCTTTACGTAATTATCTTTCTCTCGTGATATTTTCCGAAAGGATTTAATTTAGGAATTGTTTATTTTTCTTCTTCAAGTAAAGATAGGCTAATCGAACACCTGCTGATTGTTTTGCAAAATGAATACGCTGAGAATTTTTTTTTTTCTATTTCCATTCAAACCACTTCACTTTTGGGTATGAAGAGCGCTTTGATTATTCATTACATAAAACAGGTTTCGAAAGACTGTGCAGGTAATTCACATTTAGAAGGTTGAAAGGGAAGTTCATAACAATGATAAAAAGTCGTTGGAATATAAAGATACTGGACTATGAGGATAGTTGATACCAACCTTGTTTTAGAAACCATTAGGGAAGACCGGGGCTAGTTGTTACAATTTTACTATTTTTACCTCTAATACTATATCTAATGAAGGAAAATTAAACAAATCTATGCTGTGAAAAGTTTATTATATGTGTTATCATACTCATGTAACAAAAAGATTATATACTGTTTAATTTCTATGATATAATAGAAACTAGCAGAAAAAGATTTTGTATACAACTTGCCCCAGTTGTGGGGCATGCTGTTACAGTCCACGGAGTGTATTGTTACAAAATATAAAAAGAATCACATCCTTTAAAAACCAAAATAAATAAGTTAATGCTTCATTGTACACAGGTCGCATATATACATAATGAAAAATTTATTTATGCACCTTTCATAGACCTAAGCTTTGCATTTGATCCATCGTCAATGTTCTTTCTGCTTTTATTTCCATCAGACATCAGAAACCCCTTGTTATTCAGATTCCCTTCACTGGTTTTACTCTTGAGCCTTTTTCCTTGTGACTCCTCGTTGTGCTTCCGTAGTTTCATCTTCTTTTGTCGCCTCTTGTGTCTTTCCAGGAGTAGGCTTTTTAAAAGGTTGTAGCTCCTCTGGGGTTTTGACTTCTCCTGTAGGTCTTTGTTCTGTCTTTATAGAAGGAGGTGATTGTTATAGGTAGGGTCTATCTAAACCATCCTTGTAACAGGGTCTGGAATCATATTTTTCAAAGGCTTGTTATGTACTGGGAAGTTAGATGGTCTTGAGTGAGGTTCACAGGTAGGTATCATATAGCCTATGCAAACTTCAGTAGGCTGTAACGGGCTTTCCTCATTTGCTTTGGTTTCACTACCCATTTTGGTGGCTTCTACAACTACTGGTGTATCCTGTGGATTATCTTATGACCGACCAGATGCAACTATATATCATGCAAGACAAGTTGTTACTGATTGTAACAACTAGCCCCGTGCGAATTATTTTCCTTCTCATAAATTTTGCTATTCATTTGAATTATGGGAAAATGAAGTCTAATCACATATGAAGCATAAGACAGTTATATAAATAAATCACATTACTTTTCATGAACACGAGTTTCATTAAGGTTTATGAAAATAATACGAAAGGTCAAAATATTAACTCAGGGTATCCAAAAACAGTATTTTGCTTGTAGTTTCGCAGACGGGTGACCAACTTGTTTTTCACTCAAAGAGGATAAGGCTGATACTGACGCCTACTTGTGTGAGGCACCTCGGCGCCAACTATTACCATATGATGAAGATATTGACAGTGTATCAACCTACCCCTGTATGCAACTAGCCCCGGTTTCTCTAACCAAATTTGATCTTCATTTTGATTATTGGTTACATAAGAAATCTATAAACGACATCTTCTTACTTTTGTGGCTCTGTTAGATGTTTGAAAGTTGCAAGTATCACAGCAGACGCAATAAACAAATGAAAGTATGACTCCCCAAGGCTCCGAATAAGTATGTAAGTTGACCGACCACCAAATTCCTATTCCCCTACCTCTGTCAATAAGCTGAAGGGTCGGTTGCCTTGAAGCGTTTTTTTCAACTACCTCTGCCGAAAGCTTCATCCTCTGCAAAACCATTTTTCTCCAAAACCTTCACTTTCCCGTCCTCTTTGATCCTCTGGCCCTCTTCCGATCTTGTGTCTCTAACAAGTTCCACCGTAGCCCTCTTCACTCGTTCGTTCGCACACATTCTTACCGCTTACCCAGCCATCTCAGCCTTGACTTTTATCATATCAGGAATAATCTTTCCCATTCCAACCTTTCTCTTGATTTCTTCCTTTCCCTGCTTCTCGTGCAGCGAGACCCCAAAGCTCACTTCAGTATGATCGTTTCTGTTCGCTCAGCCTTCTTCGTTCTTCATGCCATGTTTCTCTTGATGAATGATACGACCAAATGGTTGACGACAGAGAATCTGCGCTTGACTAATTTGCCTGCGGTAGAAAATTCTACGTGAAAACGTTCAGTGTAACTAATGACATTGTTTATTTTTTCAAGCACCAGAGTTCGGTAGCGATCACTTATCATCAAATATAATAGAGATTGAAATTCAATAATCCGATGAATCTGTTTGTTCGTTTTCTCAAAAAGAAAATCTTTAGGTCGTCTGAATATTCAATGACAAATATTGACAATACCTTAAAAAATATTACAGCTTACTAAGAAGGGGAAAACTGAAAATCCTGCGAAACATACGGCGGTTGTATTGCCCTCCGACACAATGTTCAATTGGTTTAATTGATTATCTATTATCAAAATCAAAACCTAGAGCTTCCTACATTGCTTTTAAATTGATGTTGGAGGGTGGATGATCCACATACAGCCGTCTAACCTCAGTAGGTTTTTTAAGATCTGAGGGCGGACAGGAAAAGTGCGGACGGACAGACAAAACCATCTCAATAGTTTTCTTTTACCAAAAACTAAAAAGCATGAAGTAAAAAGGTGTGAAATAATGGAGATGAAACATATCTGTTTAATATATGCATTGCCAGAAGAATGGTTAGAGTGAGAAATGTGTTGCAGCTGTTAAAAGGTTACCGTAGGAGAAAGGATAATAACAGTATTATGAGATAGTTTGGTCACGTGGAGAGAAAAGAGGATTATTCATTTGTAAAAAGAATGTTATGGTGAAAGACTTAGAATAGGATAGATAGACTGAGGGAAAAAGATAGTTTAGGAATGCCATCCATTCATATCTAGAAACTGCGGGG
This sequence comes from Macrobrachium nipponense, assembly GCF_015104395.2. Lineage (NCBI taxonomy): Eukaryota > Metazoa > Arthropoda > Malacostraca > Decapoda > Palaemonidae > Macrobrachium > Macrobrachium nipponense. The sequence goes on along the minus strand of NC_061100.1, from coordinate 76,076,076 downwards.
CTAAACATAAAGAAGAGGAGGTGAATGGCGCACTATGTGTCAGGGGGATTGATGAGCCGCCAGTAAACCTTCTTTACAGATTCAGCAGTGACCCAATGCGTTATTCACATCTATTTTATGGTCAGTCTCACACTTCTAGATATGAATGGCATTCTTCTCCAATACCTTTTTCACCTGTCTATCTATCCCATTTTAAGTCTTTCTCCATAACATTTATATATATATATATATATATATATATATATATATATATATATATATATTATATATATATATATATAATGATATAGATATAGCATATATATATATATATATATATATATATATATAGATATATATATATATATATATATATATATATATAGTATATATATATATATAAATAGTATATAATTACATATATATATATATATATATATATATATATATATATATATATATATTATATATATAGCGAATACACCAGGAAAATGATAGTCAGAAATCCAAGCGCTTTTGTCTTAGTAAAGACGAAAGCGCTTGGATTTCTGACTATCAATTTCCTGTGGTATTCGCTTATTTAACGAAGTCACGTGCATCTACTGTGATTTTTTTGTTTTTTAAGCTATATAAATATATATATATATATATATATATATATGTATATATATATATATATATATATATATATATATATATACTGTGTGCAGTAAAGAGAATGCTAAACACTCCTCCAGTCTTCTAAATAGCACTCAAAGATTTCCAGCAGACCAGAATCAGGGTTACAGCAACAACACTGAGCAACACAATCTCTGTTGTGTCAAATTAGATGAACCTACGCAGTCCGTAGCAAATAAAAAATAAATAAATTAATAAGAAAGAGATGTCTGGATAAAGAAAATAAATAGTTATCATTTTTATCAATGAGAATGCAGTTCTTTGCAAGTTACGCAAATGAAAAGGTAGAGAAAATGAATGGTTGCAGATAGTGCACACACATGATCACTATTTATACCGCGGTTCTTTAAGGGGAACTAAACATTATCATTAAAATATTGCTCTTATCCGCTATTTGGACAACGTGGCAGGGCTGTCTTGTTCAGAAGCCTGTTCAGAGATAGCTGAAAGTTTTTCTTTCTTTACCTCTTATTGCAATCGGCGGTTGTTCTCCTACTAATAAGGTACGGATAATGCTGAATACGCGTACATATTCGGGAACATATTTACATACACAAACAAGCACACACACACTCGCATATATATAAGAGTATATATATATATATATATATATATATATATATATTATATATATATTTATACACACATATATACTTCTTCACCTTAGGTTTTCCGCCAAACAATTTGGGAGGAGTTATTAGCAACATGGCCGTTTTTACTGTGGCTAAATCCTAGTACAACTGTATACTTCATGTGTACTATTCTCCACATAAGCCAATAAGTGATATGAAACTGAAATTTTCTGGAAAAATTGTTCGAGTGGTCCCCTACTGAGATCAATCTTAACCTAGGCAGGGTATTCAATCTTCTGCGCAGTAGAAGGAATTCTGAGTTTTCGATCCCGAAATAGGAAAAACAATTGTAAACTGTTTCCTGTTGAAATCTATCGTGCTCTTCTAGATTGAAGCAGTGAATTATATGCCTCGTAGTTAGGTGACTGTTATGAGAACCCGCTATGGCGGAGAAGATCCTGGCTAGCCACCTGATCTCAAATATTTGCTTAAGAGCCGCCTGGGTTACTCACTCAGGAACCATCGATGCTAGAAAGGATAATGGCGTACAGGTGGTATATACTACAAGCTGTCTTGCATTCAATAAGTTCCAGTTATATTCATGAATTATTCGACATGACTAGTAACTGTACATTTTTGTTACATTAAAACATGTACGCCAACTTAGCACTAGTAACATGGGATACCTTTCGACTCAATTGAAGCACCGCAATAATCATATGTATATATATATATATTAATAGTATTGATATAGTATATATATGTATATCTATTATATACTTACATATATATTTATATATATTAACAATATATATATGTCTTATATATATATATATATATAATATATATATATATATATGTATAATATAATTTATATACTTACATATATATATATATATATATATATATATATATATATATATTATAATTTATATATATGTATATATTTATATACTTAATATATATATATATATATATTATATATATATATATTTATATATATACATGTATCATATTTATATACTTACACACACACATATATATATATATATATATTTCTAATAAAATAAATAAATAAAAAAAGAAATAACAGCACATTCACGTCAACAGAAAAAGTTGGTAACTGGAAGTCAGGAACAGATCTTTTCAAGATGGAAGAATTGCGCACAAATTTCCTTAGCATAAGATTAGCATAGTAATGCTAATCCTCTGAACACATATTCAACCAGTTACAGTATGGACCACCCTTGATGTAACTGGGTACCAGAAGAGCATAAAATTCTCGAAACCCTGATTTTTGTTAATTTTATTTAATTAAAAAAAGATATGGAAAGCCCATAAAAACAACTGGCTAGCGAAGTAAGCATTCGGCTAATAACATGACCTTTTGTGAAAAAAAAGAAAACAGAAAAACAGCTATCAGATAAAGGCAAATTAAGAGAGAAATAACGCTTACAGAAAAGGAAGAAAAGGCATGGTAATGGTGCATGACTCTTTAAGGTAGCATTGTGAATGTATGATGAAATTATATAATATTGCTCCATGGCATCAAACCTAATTATCTCCAGCTGGTACTTTTGGATGTGGTTGTTTGCTTTATGTCTTTCACCCCGGGCGCGACCCACCACGGTTGACTAACTGCCAATGTCATGACATTTTTGACAACAGTTATTCAAAACGAATTAATCAGGTTTAACTGGTATCTAGGTACTACACTACACAATTTATTGGTCGATGAAATCTTAATTTTTATTTAAGACTTTAATTTCCCTTCCAATGTGTTTCTTACTTTTATTTTGTGGTATCAGATAACAGTTATTCCTTCCACCACACCTTCCTTATTTGTCCATCAGATTAAAAGCGGCTGGACGTAAATACAGGAACCAAACAAGTATGAAAAACATGTCTAACCAACTTTAAAATATCCTTGCCTTCGAACACCACTCATTCAACCCAAGATTTGAAAGTACATTCAGAAAACAACAAAAAATTTCGTATTATTATGAACCGTAAGGTCAACCTCAGCTTACTAAACTTGGAATAAAAGGCAAATCCATGACAATAAACCCGTTCTCTTCTGGATGCGTTCCTTACGCAACGTTTGTGATTAATCGCCTTGAAGACTCCAGTTCTATCTTTCCCCCCCAAGGATAACTTGACCACGGAGCAGGTCTGTGCTGGTGTCATCTCCCGTTTTAGAATTAGGACGAGTTACGTTATACACAAAATATGATTTCCTTATTATTACTGTTGTTGCTGTTGCTACTAAAGTGATCAATTCTAGCTTCACTGTTTGTGTTTCATATGTTGACTACATTTTTTTACCATTATTGTCTTGCTTATTTTATTGATGGAATTGTCGTTTTTAGAATGATGCTCTTAATTCTTATTTACTGCAATCTTCAACATTAATATGATACTTTTCCTAATCATTCTCAACACCATCAACCCAAGAGGCAGTTGGAAATACATCGGAAGTTCGGAGATGCAAATTGACCGAGATACCTCTTGGGTCAAATTGCTGACCAAAAACGGATGACAAAGGACTTGCTTAATTTGGCACAGTTCCACTTTCTCTTTCCTTATATTGGACTCTTGGATGTTCCTTTACCAAAGAAATCCGGCGTATGAAAGATATTTCACATAACAGTCATTAGCACCTTATTAAGTATCAAGTATAATAATAATAATAATAATAATAATAATAATAATAATAATAATAATAATAATAATAATAATAATAATAATAATAATAATAAAAGGAAGAAGAATAAACCAGTTACTATTATTTTGAAGAATAGCTTATCATTCTTGGTATCATTATCATTATTTTAAATATCATTATGTTATCAATATAATAGTTACATTGCTACAATTTCTACTGCTTCTTCTACTACAACTTGTATAATTATTATCAAAATGATAATAATTATACAACTTGTATAATTATTATCATTTGATACCACTGTTATAATGATAATAATAATAATAATCATTACTACTACTACTTCTACTACTACTACTAGTATTATTATTATTATTATTATTATTATTATTATCGTAATAGTGGTATTAAAACTCAGATATTCAAGTAAACTACATAAATAATTGGTGTTCTATGCTGCTTGTTAAAGAAATTATAGATTTCTAGAGACTTTCCACTTTAAAGACCCTTTCCATTAAAAATCAAACAATAGTACTCTATTAATATTATTATTATTATTATTATTATTATTATTATTATTATTATTATTATTATTATTATTATTATTAAGAACAACGACATACATCAACACAAACACGTCTACTAGAGTCTTAAGTCTTCGGAACTGAAATATCTCGGTCATGACATCGCAGTTATATTTAACATTAGCATTAAGAAACCTCAAAATAGTATTTTTTTTCAGTCTTGTTATCAGGAGAGGTTATGTAGTTTTTTTTTTCTTTTGTTTTAGTTCTCCGTAAAGAAAACTATTGAGATGGCTTTGTCTGTCCGTCCGTACTTTTTCTATCCGCCCTCAGATCTTATAAACTAAAGAGGCTAGAGGGCTGCAAATTGGTGTGTTGACCATCCAACCTCCAGTCATCAAACATACCAAATTGCCTCACTGATCTTTATTTTGTGTAAAGTTAACTTTAGCCCCAATCGTGCGTCTGGTAGTGATATGAAACAGACCACCATTGACCCGTGGTTAAGGTTTCATGGGCCGCGGCGGTACCACCGAATGATAAATCTATTTTCTGTGGCCTTGATTAATGCTGCACAGAAAACTCGATAGTGCCGAAGAAACATCGACTCATTTTTTATTTGTTTATTACTGTTTTTGTAGCGTTC
>NC_061100.1:76063512-76066012 GCF_015104395.2 Macrobrachium nipponense | reverse complement strand
AATTTCATCCCAGATTTGTGGTGTCTATAATAAAATAATAATAATAATAATAATAATAATAATAATAATAATAATAATAATATCCCTTATTTCCGCTCAAGTCCATATTCAAATATATAGTATAGAAACAATACAGTACACAAAATTAAGAAATATTTTTATCATTACTTTTATTCAAAGCAGCAGAGTATGAGTACAGTGACCTTGACCACTATTTTTCAAACAAGGAGAGAGAGAGAGAGAGAGAGAGAGAGAGAGAGAGAGAGAGAGAGAGAGAGAGAGAGAGAGAGAGAATTTCTAGATCTTTAGAATACTTGTAAACTGGTTGTATCCCTGCCCGATGTGGAATTACTTGATGCATTCTCTTTTACATAAATTAGGACTTGCTTTGAACTAAACTCCGAAAGCCGCATGCCTGCTCCGATTTCAAAATAAAATTTGATGTGCCAGTTCGGGTTAAGTTTCTGTCTTCTGTTAGAATAATGAAAGTGGAATTTGAGGGGAGGATTTCACCAGACCATCTCACAAGGAAAGTCCCAATCACATGACAAAGCACAAATAATCTTAACCGAGTTATTCGTGGTAAATGCTAGGGTATAGTGGAATTTGCACTCTTTTTATTGTATAAACGCACTAAACTAGTAATTAACATTCTTTTATGATATAAACACATAAAAATTGTAATTTGCATTCTTGTATTGTATAAACACACTAACGCGTTTCCATGTGCCTTGGGCCTAATTCGATGCAGAAGTTGATACAAATTCGTGTTTCCTCGTGAATTATATATCACTCTCACTAGCTATTCTACAGTGTAGGTTGTAGTGCAAGGAGGCAACATTACTGGGCAATAGATTAAGATTGTTTTAATAAACGAGATTCTCAATTTAAAATTATTCGTAATTTAACAAGGGAGTATTGATAACGAAATATATCCTCCCACAGCATGCGTTGGTGCGCTGAGTCTCAGTATAAGTTAAGCTTATTTAGACTGCAGAGGTCTTTGATTATTCTTCCGAGGTTAAGATACTAAGAATAATCCCTAGACTTTTACCCGCAGGTAATTTCATTGTTCCATAAAAAGACAGCTTCGTTGCTTTGTGCTCAGGAGTGAGCTGTAGTGCCTGGGTCATTTTGAAATTGTTCGCTTTCCTTTACAGGACTAGTCATTGACGAGATTAGAATCACCAGCAAATGGACATTTATCGGTAACAGCTTTCGCAGATTGCAATAAGTATCACTTATCATTATCACGGGTCCTAAAATGAAAACAAAACTTGATTTTGGCACTTCCTAATTGAAAAGAAGTGATCGAGCAAAGTTCAGTGACCCTACATGCTCACTTTACTCGGAATTTATTGTATGATCAAAATGATCGACTTCGTTTCAAGCTTCAGCGTAAATTTCCGTTGGCTGGAATGGAAGGGAGAGAGTGTTCTTCATAATGTGTTTTAGAAGTATTTGCTTGAATTTTTTTTTGTACCTTTCCCAGATGAGAAATATGATTACGTGAGGTAATTCTTTCCAACTGACTTTAAAGCCACGTTGATTATGACTCGTTTGAGGATATTTGCTACCTTATTCCCTAATACTGACTCGTACCATCTATATAAAAAAGTGTTTTTTCTAAAATAACCGAAAACGACAGATATTATTATCTAATCCATGGTTTTCGAGATCGCTGAGATGAATAGTGGCACTCCGATACCCTTCAAGTCCAAGTTCAGCCCAGCCCTTTAGCAGAATTGTAAGAACGTGGTTAGATCACATTACAGAATTGATATGTAGCACATCGATTTCTTCTCCTAGTATTTCTTCTTATACCCTAGAATATGCTATTAGATCGCCTATCTTCTAAAAGTTTAGTAGTGATCATCATACTGGCAAGGAAATAAATGTTTTTCAGGGGATCTGATGAGTATGATGTATCTTAAAGGACAATTATCATCATTTAGTGTAATCTAGCATGCTCGTAAATTTGCTAAAATTACGGTAAGAGATTTTCTTCTACTGAACACCATTTTCTACCTGATTTTCACATTTAACAACACCGTCAGTAATATTTTATTCTATTCATTATCTGTAGTCTAAGGCTGTTTGATTTTCTTTTTCTTTGTATGAATGAAAATAGCAATCTCTTGGATTTTTGCTCTATGTCATTGGGTGATTTTTTTTCAGCACTTGGAGCTATCTGTTTTTAGTTTCATTTCTTTTCCATTATTTCGAAAAATCTCTTCGGTCGTTCTTCTTTAGTACATCATTTATTTTTAATTTAGGTTTTAGGTTGGAGGGGAAAAGGGACAATGGCTTATCTGTAGAGAGCTACAGGTAAAGAATTTCATTCTGATGTGATATGAATACAGGTGATGTTACGGGCAATTGGGTAAAAATCAGATGGGGCTGAATGTTTTGAAATGCTGCTTATAAGGTCATGATTTTAAGAATGAGAGAGAGAGAGAGAGAGAGAGAGAGAGAGAGAGAGAGAGAGAGAGAGAGACCC
>NC_061100.1:75996012-76056012 GCF_015104395.2 Macrobrachium nipponense | reverse complement strand
CCATCGAGTTACCAAATCAGTAGTCGTCACTTGTGACAGCGAGGATTCCTGAAGCGACCCTTGTATAGGCCTGAGGATTAGTATGTCCGAGAGTCTCGGCCTCTGTGAGATTGTCAGGCCCTTTTGGGACGTTGTTTTGATGGTCGCGCCGCGGGTCCCAAGCTACTTTGAAACCACAGGCCCGCCTTATAGCCTTCTTCATCTTAGTCCGCCACCACCAACTTGTCACAGGCCCACAGGGGGCGCCACTGTCCTCAAACGGGTCCTCGAGACAACCCAACTTTATGGTATAGAGGACGCTGGGCTCCAAAAGGCCGGAGTCATTTAATGCCAAGGATTTAAATGGCGTGACGCTTGGAGGGCGAGGCTTGGGTTGCGTCGACAGAAGAGGTCCTAATTATTGCGATGGATTCAAATCATTTTCTACTTCTCATTTGTTTAGAGACCACTTATCCAACGTTATTCTTCGGAACAGTTATCCATATTGATAACGAGATCAGCATCTCATTGTCCTACTCGAGTAAACAGGATACAGCCATCAAGACTTTTCAGATGTTTTCCATTTGTCTGAATTTGAGACACCGGTTCCTTCCGGCTACCGGGGTCATTATTGATGGGTTACTGTTCTGGCTTCCATTTGTGTTTCGATTCTACGAAACAGTTTTCTTATTAACGCGTTAGAATATTTAGAAACTGCAGCACAAATGCTTACAAGTAGAGCAGCGGAAATGAGAAAAAAAAAAAAAAATGCCACCAATGCAAGTTGTAACTGATGATAACATTTATTACAGCTTAAAGCTTTCTCCAGAGAAACGCGTGATATCAGATACAATCAGCTTTTGCTAATAATAATAATAATAATAATAATAATAATAATAATAATAATAATAATAATAATAATAATAATAATAATAATAACTAGTGGCAATAGTTAAGACAAGGCGCAAGAACTGCAGAAAAGGAGCATAATAACAAAATTAAAGAAACAGAACACCCCTAAAAGTAGAACAGGATCATACACAATATGATGTACAGTATTTCCAGCAGCCGTAGACAATTAATAATAACAATGATATTTATAATAAATGGTGGATAAGCAAAGAAACACAGTAACAATTGAAGATAACTAAAGTGTCAGAAGAATAAAATGTTTAATTTTCCTTTTCTGGGCGATACCTAACGATATTTGCTGTCATGATTGTGTTTATGTTTAAGCGTGTGTGGATAACTGAGGCTAATTGAAGATTTGTTCAGCCGTGAGAAAATGGAAATCATCTTTAGAATCTTGAAAATAAATTAGTATCCTTTGGTCACGAACTCTCTGTCTGTCTCGCACTCGTCTTCTTTCTCGTATTAGTTTTTTCAACGCGTATATAGCAATAAGCCTTTTACTTACTGAATAATATTCATTTACAGTACCTTTGTAAAGTATATAACCCATAAAGCTTGCATATTATTATTATTATTGTTATTATTATTAACAAAAGTGTAGAAAAGCTTTAGAAAGAAAGCTCTTTTAGATATAACAAAAGGAAAACGCCAAAGAGTCATACAAATATGATGAAAGCTTTTCATTGTGAAAGAAAGTCAAGGAAGAACAGAATGTGACGCTCTTTTAAATTACAATTACTGTTAGATTACTATGCACTTAATTATTTTATATTTGGTTTACTAATCTAACAATAGGCAATTGTTGGTGCTTTCCCTGAGAGCGTTCTTTAAAAGCTGCTAATCTCAGGAGGTGAAATATTGCAAGCCAAGTGGTTCAAAATTTCATTAGAACCTGGTGAAAGAGAATCAAATCGCGCTAGAACTTATTCCCAAATCGCCCTGTCGCCCTACTTGCCTTCCGAACCCATTTTGCAGAAAGTCGAGTCATTAAAAGGTCATCCGAATCCTTTCGCAACAAAAGATACAATGGAGGATGATACAGGGATTCTTTGCCTCCTTGTGGCCCTGCAAACGTTTCCAGGTCGCTTACACACTGGGCGAGAGGACCTCGTTTCATTACTTGAAGATGTACAGCTCAAATATTGAGAGAACAAACTTGCACTGTCAATATGTAATTCACATTGATAGACGACCGGTCAACAAGAGCGCACGCTCCCTTCGAATGACTCGGTTTTTAGCTGTATGGAGTGTAGCCTTTTTCTCTCTGAATACATTAATGTATAATGTGATCTGATTTCCATAGATGGCAAGAACGAAGCGCTGAAAATATGCGAAAGAGACAGCGAAAGCTGGGTGTTTTCTAAAATATCGTTCTTATTTCATTTATCTTGGAATTTCAATTGCCACTTTGAAAAGAGTTTATAACCTGCACTAAACAAATTCTCTCTCTTTCTCTTCTCTCTCTCTCTCTCTCTCTCTCTCTCTCTCCCTTACCTGGGTCTGTTTTCAGGTCTTAGAATAAGAAAAAAAAGAAATGATTTCAAATCTTCAATATTTAAAACATTTAATGTTTCAGTCAGTCATGAGAAGTACTGATGTTAATGATAATAACTTTAGCTTCACTATCACTATCGAATTATATAAAAATCATGGGCTTTGTATCATGATCAGTGACTGCTGCAGTCACTGGTCCTTGTGTGCTTGCTCCTTGTGAATAGGTTTCATCTACCGAAATAATAATAATAAGATGTTTGATCTCAGGCTCTGGGCATCATGATAATTCCTGTTATGACTGATGATCATGAATAGAAACTGCATGAAATGATGAAAAAGTTTGAGAGCTTTTTGAAGAGGCTGAGGCAGATAAACAATGTGACGTCTTCGGATCATGCACCCTTTCGCCATATGTCAGAATGTCATTCCCACCAGGCCCCCTTTCCAAAATTGTCCGCCTCAAAACGTGCATTCCAAATAATATCACACAATTTACTAACACAAACACTCAAGCTAGCGGAGAGAAAGGCCAACGTGACCACTCAGTAGTGCGGACCGATGCGCACTACGTTTTGTGTGTCACAATTCCCGGCCCCCAGCACCCGCCAAAAAAAAGGTCTACCTCGAAGGCTTTCATAATGTACGTTCTGCCACAACGTAGAAGGAAAAGTGCCATTTTCAATGTAAATCATTATTTTTGATTGACTTATCAGCCTTGTTAACCAATATGAATATTGAAATATACCTTATAACTACATGCGTTGTTATGCGTATGAATCATATGTGTATATATTTAAAAGAATTGTGCATTGCATTATTGGACATTAAAACGGTTAGACCAATTATCACCATTACAGCATTGAGAACTAGAAAAGGAATAGAGGCAGAAACGAAAATAGTATTGTTAATAGAAAAATACTATTGTTAACAAGAAACGATGAAGAAGCCATGTTTTTAGGTGCGTAAACACATTTAATTATAAGCGCTGGGTCAGGCAGAGACCTCAACTTGTCTATGGAGTAGCGGACCGTTACTGCCTCTACGTGCCCTGTAGCTACCATCATCACCCGAGCCAGTGATTTCAAATTAACATGTACACACACACACACACACGCTCGCGCGTTGGCACACACTCATAGAGCAAAATAAAGAAAAAAAAAGCATTTGTTAACTTCGCTATGGATCATTGTTTTGGCTTGGCTGATATTCTATATAGCCTGCAATTTGTTTGAAGTATTTTGAGAAATGGACTACGTCATCTTAACGCACATATCACAAGTGAAGAAATTGTTTCCACAACGGTTCACTTGTTTTACAAATGGAGGAGAGCATAAAAGCGTCAAGATAAAGAAAAGTAACGTATTAGTTGTAAGTAATATCCAGCGAGCAGAGAGAAAAAAGGATTCATACCTCAGAGCACGGAACAAAAAGTCTCAAGTAGCGAAATCTGTTGTCAGACAAGACGGTAACAGAAGTCTCTGTAAATTAGCACATAAACCTTTAGTCTTTCTTTTGTGACCAGAATGAAGGAACATAAAAAGTATATTTCGGATTCTGGAAGAAATAAGAAAAATGAATAACATTTTGTAAGCAACAGAAGTCAAACAAAAATCCTGGTACACATTCTCAAGCAAAGGCTGCAGTGAATTGATTCCCTCCATTTTTTCAGGAAGAAAAAGAAATGAGTAAGATAACTATTCTTTTACTTTTTATCTAAATTTCATTTCTCTCCATCTCTTGCTCTTTAATTGATGCCTTCGTGTCATCAAGTCTGTAATCTGATACCTAAAACATTCACTTTTTACTTGAAAGATAAAAGTATTTTTTTTTTTATGTAGAATTGACAGAACTTTAAATCATTTTTGCTTCTGCAATTTGAAAATAAAAATAAAATAAAGTAGAATCAAATAAAAATTAAATGATCCATTATGGGACGAAATAAATAAGATGCTATGTTCCTGAAACCAGAATGAAATAAAATCGGTCTCCTCTCTCCGTCCTTAGCGGCTGGAAATCTACCGCTCTATCTTGACTATCATTTATGGTTGGCGAATTAGCGGTTGCATGAATGAAGATGAATGATGATTCTGCAACGTGCAATGATAACTACAAGGGCAGTGCACCGTGGGGTCTCCAATCTTAACTTCCCCCTTCCACTTTACTCCTGCAAACAAATGCTTTAAGGAGGGAGAGAGAGAGAGAGGAGGAAGAAGCCGGACAAGCGTTTGCGGTTAGCTTGAATGGTGCCTGCGCGGTCATCGAATATATGTATATATATATATATATATATATATATATATATATATATATATATATATATATATATATATATATATATATATATATATATATATATATATATATATATATATATATATATATGTATGTGTGTGTGTGTGTGTGTATTTACATTCATACATACATATATATGCATATATGTTTGTGTGGTGTGTGTGTGGAATTAATGAACACATAAAATAACGAATCTGGGTCTCCCGAATAATAGAACAAGGCGGTAGTGACGGACCTACTAAAATCATAGAATAAGATGGAACATAAGTACTACGATTTTTACGGGCAGTCCTCCGAAGCATAACATTCGAGCGAATTTTACCCAAATTTTCAAATATCAGTCATTTCATCTTAAGGGAGGTTGTCCCAAAACTATATTTTTCCTTTTTCAGATATCACCCTTAAACATGTGTATTTATGTATAATAAACTGGTTAATGCAACTTTTTTCTTACACCTTTCACTTATACGAATGAGTGGCTTTATACTTCATCTTCGAAACTTTAACTTCACTCAGTTACCTAAGATTATTTAGGAGCTATATACATAATTATTCTTCTTTGTTCTTGGGTTTGGATTGTAGAAAAAATATCCTGCATTGGAACCGAAGGCAAACATGTTAGATGACATTATAGTGACCAGGCCTAAAAAAAGAATATACATATATATATATATATATATATATATATATATATATATATATATATATATATATATATATAAGATATATAGTATATATATATATATATAGTATATATATATATATATATATATATATATATATATATATATATATATATATATATATATATATATATATATAACAGAACTATGAGTTGAGATCATGGATGTAACCCACCTCATATAACTTTGCTTGCATTTCAAGAGGTCAAGATACCGTACATAAATTAAGAAAGCCTGAGGCAGGAAGAAATTTCCTAAGCTGGAAGCAGAGGGTGATGGGCTTATATGAACCGACTAAACCACCGATTTATTTACTGAAAGATGTGTAACCTTGAAGAGGGAGCGAGAAATATCATTCCTTATAGGTATATTATGAGGGTGCTTCCACTCTACAGTAAAGCATGCCATAAACTCGCTTGGTAACTAATCGCACACTCATCTGAGGCTGAGGACAGGTGAGTGAACGACTTATGGTAATCCCAACCTGTAGTTCATACGATTATCCAGCATCGGCCCAAGATTCGTTCTTCGCTAACAGCGATGATTGTTTTCAACCTGATTGTTTTACATATGCAGTAAGTTGCCTGTGTGATTGCTATATGCTTTACTGTAGTGTGGACGCACTCTATGTTTTTATTGTAAAGTGAGGATAGCTCAAATCTAAAAGATAATTCAGGTACAACACCTGCTCATCTAGGTCTCAGCATCGGCAGGTAAAGTTTTACAGTTGTTTAAATATGCAATGTCTTGATGATATTAATATAGTTAACTCAGGAATTTTATCGTGAATAGGAGCTAGTGCAAGGCTAATATAATCGAGCTATTTTTGAGAATATGAAATTCATGACAGTATTTGCTTAAAGATTATGATACAGGGAGACTGCTAACAGACATTACTTTTAACCGCTAATGACAAGAGAGAATTTCAATTAGAATGAAGTTTTTATCATGTATTTCTTTGTCATAAGGCTAAGGGACATTTTAAGTATGGTCGTTTCTAGTGAGGAATAAGCGTCATAAAGGCATTGGCTATAAAACCATATTACCTTTTGGCTTATATAATAGTTCTGAAATGCAAAGTACAATCCTTACCTCAGACTCTTGCTCCTCTTTCTATCTTCAACTGTCCGTATGTATCCGGTTTGTACGCGCGCATGTCATGTCCATCTACACATATTTCTTATTTTTCCTCCCTTTCTCTCCTCTCTCTCTCTCTCTCTCTCTCTCTCTCTCTCTCTCTCTCTCTCTCTCAACGCCTCAGCACCATTCATCTTTGTCAAATATACATTTATCTTTCTCGGTATTTTTAACGAGTAACTCGGAGAGTAATCTATTAGCCAGAAAACTACTTGCGTGATGTGAATTGCCTGACACTAGGAAACATTGCTCTCTGAAGTCGGTAAAAGCCAACAAATAAACAAAGAGGAAAATACGTTGATAAATAAAGTAATCAGCTTCCTACGGATGTTTAATTTCATATTTACGGTCTTCTTAATGCCAAGAAGAGGGAAATTGAGTTGAAAGAAAACAATAATAAGTTTTAACATCATCATTATCTTCTACTGAGCAGTTTGTACTAGGCTCCCCGTGAGTAGGTGTCACTTGCAAAGCTGCAAGAGGCTTTAGCAACCCGAAACGCACGTTCGTCCATGCATGCGTGCGTGATTGTCGAAGGTCCTTTGCATTCAGTTATGATGAATGACGCCTTTGTTGCGAGCAAGTCCTCGGTTGCTTTCAACATTCTGTGAGTGGCTGATATTGATAGTGACCTGTTGCCTACCGGCGGTGGTGGATTCTTCAGTGACCAAGATATTTATCTGTCCCCGTTACTCTCTCTTTATCTCCCTCTCCCCCATCACATCTCTCTCTCTCTCTCTCTCTCTCTCTCTCTCTCTCTCTCTCTCTGACTGTCTGTATGTGTGTATCTCTCTGTGTGTGAATGCACTACGTATATATCACTGAGGTTCCTCTCGTCTCTTCTACTTCTTATTGAAACGTATCTCCAAGGTCTTTCTCTCTCTCTATCTCTCTGCCCCATTTTTATACTTAAGCTTATACTCTCTATCTCTATCTCTCCCTTTCTCCACACACACACACACACACACACACACACACACACACACACTCACACACACAAATCTTGGAATGATACTGATTCTTCAGGGTAATCTTGATTTCGTGTAGATGGAAAATAGGATTATTCTTTGTCTATAGTACACACATACATACTCTCTCTCTCTCTCTCTCTTCTCTCTTCTCTCTCTCTCTCTCTCTATATATATATATATATATATATATATATATATATATATATATGTGTGTGGTGTGTGTGTGTGTGTGTGTGTGTGTCTGTGTGTGTGTGTATCTTGAAATAATATTGAAAATTAAAAAGAGAATTATTCTTTGTTTAGATGACACCACCCTTTAGCAATTTCTCTTAGCTCTACTGAACTTTGCTGGAATATTTTTCCATTAGTAAATAGATGTGACATCAACTTAAGAGAGCGAATTAAAGAGAAGATACGTATTTGCGCTGAAGCTGGATTAGTCAGGTAGTAAGATTTACGCAGCTCCTGCCAGTGGGATGAGATAGAGCTGATGCCCTTTGGAAGAGAGAGAGAGAGAGAGAGAGAGAGAGAGAGAGAGAGAGAGACGAATTATTAAAAAATAAAGGGGAGGAGACCATGGGAATACTATTAGTTGCTATCTTTGGTACTTGAGTTTCTTGTCCTACAGCCTTAACAGGATCCAATTTTCTTTTTTACACTGTAGTAATGGTGCACAAACGCACACGCACATACACATCCCCACAAAATCTACGAACTCCCAAACTAACATTACCCCCTCCCCCCAAAAGGCCATCGGCACCCCTCCACCCATCATCTGTTCATTTATGAATAAAAGCTACTAATCTAATCAGTCCTGAAATATTTATATGCTAAATTGACTTACCACTCTATGAAGAACAAATACACCTTTTTTTTCATTAGCAGTTTATAACAGTGAGCAATTTCCTACTCCAGTAAAATGGTTAATCTGTCTATAGTCATTAATAATCGATCTCATAACAATATAGTCCTATAGTCCTATTGATCTTATACCAGCTTCTGCGTTCCTTTCTCTATTGTACTTGTTTTATAACAGTTACTTATTTCGAAGAATAACTGGCGTTTCACCTTCCAAGAATGGCTGTCATAACTACAGAGCTGATGTACAATGACATAATCTAGAACAACTATATGCATACTTCATTTGGCAATGGGAATTACATTCATATCCCCACAATAATCACCATTTATCTCTCTAAGAAAACGTATCTTTATTCTTAATCTTAATACTTTATATTAACAAATTCACGTCTTTTTTCTAAATGATTACATTGTTTCATTTTCCGTTTTACAAAGGAAGTCTCATGGTACACCATAGAACTTAATTATGTATCTTACCGCGAATCCACTCATTAAAACTAAGAGAAAGTCTAGTTGCAAAAAAAAGCAGAGGTCTCTAGTGGCCATGAAGATGGCTAGTAATGCGTAATGCACTCATCCTAGCTACTGGAACTATTTTATTCCATTTCTGAAAAAAAAGAAATATTAACATTCTTGGCTTACTACACCAAGGGAAAGCAACGAAGGGGCCATGTTACTCTGGTCAGACTGAAAGTTGGAGAGAAGGGCAATTCTTTTTTTCATTCTACTTTTCTTTCATCTTGCCTCGGTCACGTCGAGGTGGATATTACAAGAGAAGCGTGACGTCGGTTTGCGCTTGTACGCCTCAGACTTGCGACCCCAACATCCCCTAGCTCTGACCTTTCCTGACCTTTGTTGACCTATCAATCAATGGTGACAGGTCGGCAAAAAGGGCGCACTGTAGTCGATATTTCGTCCCATAGAAATTTGCCGGCTGTTTTTATTCAGAGTTTCTCTTCCGAATATTTATACTTATTTTTTCTTTGCTCCTCTTATGCTGTTCCTCCCATTTATCAGTTTCTATCTTCTTCTTTGATATATTCACTTCTCACGTGTATATATATATATATATAATATATATATACTATATATATATATATATATATATATATATATATATATATATATATATATATATACATATATATATGCCGCGAATAACACTTAATACTGGATTCATAACCTTACGAATAACTCACACTTGAGAGGAACTATAACTTGAAAATGCATCTGCTTGAGCGAGCCAGGCTTCGTTCGGTGATTATTGGATTGAGTACTTTAGTAAACAGTTTCCTTACCCATTTAGCGATCAAGAGAGATTTACATATATTTAAGCTGCTGCACATATTCCCATCGAATTAAGGTAGTATCAATTAAATAAAAATCAGCCAATCTTCATCATGATAACTGGCTGCTCGATTTTAAACAACACGGTATTATGATCATTTTCTCAGAAACACGTGTGTCTTCAATCATAAACATCAGTCGATATATACCCCTTAATATAGAAGCCTAAACTGATGGGTATTGCGGCTAAATATTTTGAATGTGAAAAAGACACGTCTGTATAAGCGACACAACTATCATACATAAACACACACACACACACACACACACACATATATATATATATATATATATATATTATATATATATATATATATATATATATATATATATATATATGTATATATATATATATATATATATATATATATATATTTACATGAGTGTATGTATTTTATAGCATACAACATATGTACTATATATGTATATATACATATAAAATATATATATATATATATATATATATATATATATATATATATATATATATATATATATATATATATATATATATATATATATATATATATATATATAGTATATATATATTTGCATGATGTGTGTATTTTACAGCATACAACATATGTATATATGTATATATATGATATAATATATATATATATATATATATATATATATATATATATATATATATATATACATATATATATATATATATATATATATATATATATATATATATATATATATATATATATATATATATATATATATATATATATATATATATATATATATATATATATATATATATATATATATATATATATATATATATATATATATATATATATACATTGTCAATAGGTTTTCTCTTGTCGATAACGTCGAACACTTTTAACTGGACTTGATAATTTACTTTAAATCTGTATCCTCGTATTGGGTTTTGAACCCATTAACCTTGAAGCGCCGAAGAACGCCGAAAAATCTCCGAAAATCGCACAAACTTTAGGCTGAATAAAGATTTGCCAAAGCAAGCATGTAAATACAAAACAGAGTCAAAGAAAATCCATTCAATTGCAGAAAGTAACGCGTTTATGCCAAATACGAGTTTGGCTTTATGTGCATACTTGATAACCCTTTACTATTAGTCTTCCACTTGAAGCTAAAAGAATCAGGGAAAGACTTGTAAGAGTACAGTTATAAATGCTAACGAGGCTAAGGTTAAACCCTTTATCATAATATGAAAAAATTGCTTTTAAATCATACGCAGACGAGGATTTACATCAAAGCCTAACAGTTCCGAACGCAGACCATAGGTTTTAACTAATATAATAAGTGAAAGAAAAAACTCCGAAGTATAGAAGATAGCTAGTTTGCAGGAAAGTAATAAATTATTACTTGATCAGGCATCCTGTTGTACAGGATGCGCTATTATGTTCAAGCAAAATGTACTGAGGTATTACTTTGAGGATCAGTCTTGCTGGTGATGTTTATACTTAAAGCTCCGCTGAGCTTTCATGTAATCATCTAATTATATCAGCTGCGTTAAAGAGCACTATGAAGATAAAATCAGTTTCCTGGTTAAACGTATAATGACACACACACATATACGTGTATATATATAAACGTATATATACAAACAAAATATCTGGTGTTCCTTTTTTGTAAGGATACAACGACAACCAAAATGTGATGTTCTGTGGAATTCGGAGACACTGGACGACCCAAGGTATAAGAGTTTCAACGTTTTATGTTATTGAAAATTTAATTTCTCAGTATAAATGTGTTTTCCTTACATAATAACAAATTTGTTAGCATTATTAAAGGATCAACATTTCCACCTATCTCTCTCTCTCTCTCTCTCTCTCTCTCTCTCTCTCTCTCTCTCTATGTCAGTTTTCAAGATGTCAGCCAGTTTTCCTTATCCTTCCCTAGAAATTAAAAATAGAAGAGAAAATATATATCAAAATTTTCACATAAACTTGTGGATGTTTTATGTTTATAGGTTCCCTTAGTATAAAATTCACAGTGATTTAAGATAGCAGCAGCTCTATTAGTTCAATGATTCAAGAGGTCTGTACAAGACCTATTGAACACTGCAGAGAACCAACAACCGAGTTATTTGACAATATTCAACTCATATTCCCAAGGATAAGAAGATTGCTATTATAAAATTGGTTTTGTTTCACCTTTTATTTTCCTGCTGCACTTTCCTTTATCTCTTTTGTACTTTTGCTTATTTTTATACTGGGTGTTCACTTCTCACGCGCTTGGGATATTCGTGGTATATTCTGAGATACAGTAATTTAGAACCCTTTGTTATAATTTCCCTATATGATTCGTCAAATTTAGGAAAGAGTCAAGCTAGACGGTGAAGCATACAACCATATTTTCTAAAAAAAAAAAAAAAAATATTCAACGTATTCAAAAATTGTATTCGTATTGCAGAAAATAAATCGAACACTTAACATTTCCCAATAAGTGTTCAGGAGATATAAACGAGAAGAGAAAACAATGGCAGACTTTATAAGGCAATGAAAAAAGTCCGCGAAGAGCTAAAACCAGTGAAGAACTAAAATAGTGATTCGACATTTTGAGTTTGTCTTTTTTACAGATGATTGAGAGCGAAAGGGAGATCCCGATCCCGTCCTTTAGCGCAGACCAGAAGTATTAAAAAAGCAATCAAGAGTAAAAACAACTAAACCAATTGACGAAGGAAAGATAAACTGCACCACTCTGAGAGAAAGTTAGGTGTAGGACTCAGGGACTACAAAAGGTGGAAGAGAATTCCAGTGTGAGATGGCGAAGGAAAAGAAAGTCGCCGAATCGACCAGTAGGAATGATCTCCACAGAACGAATATGGTCATTATTGTCGGAGTACAAAACTTGATTTAATGTAAATTCATTGCAATTATATTTAACGCAGAATATCTTGCTCAAAACCTTCTTATTAACAATTTTCAACTACTCAGGTATTTCATTGTCATGACATTATCTTTCTCATATTTCCCTCCGTTAGAACCTAAATATTGTAAGCAATCTTTCAGACATGGTTTACGAATATTGTGTTGGAGTTTAAAGCCGCAGGGGCAACTATTATGGAAGCATCATACCTTTGAAATGTAAAACTATCAAAACCTTTTTGAAGAAAGTAGGATTACACCAATGTGACTTCTGAACAGGACTTCAGCTATATAAAACATTCTGAAGAAGAAAATCATTTCCCAAACATTTTTTTTTTTTTTTGTGGGAGACAAAGTAAAGCAACAAATCAACAAATGTCATTTTAGAAACAGAATTAAGCAGCAACAACGTCCAAACAACATATATATGCATAATATTATAATATATTATATATATATATATATGATATATGATATATATATATATATATATACATATATATATATATATATATATATAGTATATATATAGTCTATATCTATTATTATGGATATAGTATATATTATTATAATATGATATATATTATATATCTATATATATATATATATATATATATATATATATATATATATATAGATATATGCAATATATTATATATGCAGATATAATAATATATATATAATATATATATATATCAATATATTATAATATATTATATATGCATATATTATATATGCATAGAGAGAAAGAGAGAGAGAAGAGAGAGAGAGAGAGAGAGAGAGAGAGAAAGGAGTAATAAGCCCTTAACAGTACGGCACTGCACCAGGCACGGCGTTCTCCTTACGACTAACAAAAGGGGAGGCCACATTTTCATCTTCATTCTTCAACCCTGCTAACCTCTCATCCATGGCCGGCCATAAGGGGATCTCTTTCCCATTAGCCTCCATTGTGTCTCTTTCTTCCTTTGATGACATCATCGCCCCGTGGAAAGGAAAGACGACGAAGGAGTGAGAGAGAGAGAGAGAGAGAAAGCGAGAGAGAGAGAGAGAGAGAGAATGTATATCTCATTTTCAGCCGACAAATAGACGCATAGGTAGTAAGACATATATTCATGGCATTGTGAAAACCATTATATATTAGATATGGAAACTTTGAGAACTTTCCCCTCTCCATTTAGGGAAGAATAACAGAGAGAGAGAGAGAGAGAGAGAGAGAGAGAGAGAGAGAGAGAGAGAGAGAGGCTTTCTTTGTTTCAGGTGACTTATATCTTCATGACAGACCACCACCGGCGAGGAAATCATGATCTCTTAAACTGAGAGGTCTGTTGCATTAGTTTCTTTCTAAACGATTTTCCATGTGTTTGACAGGACTCACCTTCTTTTTTTTTTATCGTACAGTTAATCATTAATTTCATATTCGGGCACCGCAAGTTTGGATATCTTATTGCTATTAGGAATTCGACTCCTGCTGTCATTCTTTTTCATACAGGTGAGGACATATAAAGTTGCTACCACTGATATCACTGCCAATGCAAATGATATTCATTATATAATTATTATCAGCATCATTGTTATAACTGAACACTTGACCATCAGCCCCCACTCAACCCTACAACACACACACACACACACACACACACACACAGACACACACACAAAGTGAGAACGAGCGAACATTTCTGAGGCGCTTTCAACCACCATTTTCGCTGGACGATGACGTCACAAGATGGATATTGCCAAGAATGGCTTTGAACGTCCGCGTGGTATCCGAGGTCAGAAATATCACGGACTGGCATCGCCGCTCGTTTCTTGTTGAGAGGCCGAAATTATGGTCGTCGGGGAGGTGAATTTTAATATTTAATGCTGGCTTACAGCTAATGTGCTCCACGCCACTACCACCACAACTAATATATACTAATAATAATGATGATATTGGCAACAGTTTCTGTTGGCTGGTGTATTTATTGCAAAGTTTAAAGAAAATGTTACAGTTAGTCATGATTATACTTATCAAGTACTCTTTGCTGTCTTTAAGTAAAAGCATGATTATAACAATTTTCTACGTATCATACTAGGGTTTAAATTTTAGGGTTGTTTGCGAAATTTTTTTATGTAAATACTATCAAAAGATAAAACCACAGTTTACTAGAATGTCGAATCATCATCCGATGACTTATTTGATAAGGGTGATATTTTTCATATATTGTTCATACAAGAAATTTTTTATATATTGTTCGTATAAATCCGACGTGACTAAAATGAATAAAATCGTCCTTTAAATGGTAACGTTTCCTTTCGACAGAATATTTCTTTAATTGAATAAATTGATATAGATCAGGTCTGATTAGCTGGGAAACGACTATTTACAGGAACACTCATACTGTTATTACTATTTCAGCAACTGATTGGATATATCCGATTACCATTTTTGTCATTTTGTCTCGTGTAGCTAAATTGTGCGTATTGTATTGCCTCTGTTTTGTAGAATCCATCTTTATGGCCCTGATTGAAGTAAAGAATGTTATTATTATTATTATTATTATTATTATTATTATATTATTATTATTATTATTATTATTATTATTATTATTGCTGGAGAAACAAATCTGCAGTTATGTATATGTTCATATAACTCAAGATTGAAAAGGATACCCGAACAGATTCCCGAAAGCTATCTGTACAGTTTTATCTTTAAATATATATACATGTATATCACTGTGGAATTGTTTCTCCATTTTAAGACTCATGCTACTATGGGTATGAGTATTTTCTAATTATCATTATTATAATAATATCTACTAAAAGTATTCGTTCTCGCGTATCTCCAGTTCAACTTAAACTGATCATAATTTACTCTTGCTATAAGCTTTTAGTGAACTTTTTCATTTATACGATTTTGGTCTAATCATTGGGCGATTCATGATGAATTAATCATAAAAATAATTGGTTTTAAGTGTTCATTGTTATTCATGCGATTATATTATTTGTGCATGTTGGCGAATCTCTATTGTAAATCGATCATCTAATTAAAGTAAATTATATAGAAAATAAGATATTCGTTTCAGATTTTAAAAATTTTGGAATCTGATCTTTCTTCCTGGAAACCTTAATTCCCAGAAACTAGTTTTACTTTTGGAGACGAAGTCGGGGCCATGGAACAGGCAATTGAATTGCTCTTAGGTTTCATTTTAATTACTTTTCACAAAGATTTTTTAGATGAATACTAATTTTTCTCATACTTTCCAGAATTTTTGTTCCAAAATATATTTTTTATTTAGTCAGATTTTTCTGATCTTTTGTTCTCCCCTCCCTACTCAGAAAAAGTAATAATGACCCATTTTTAATCATTTCCAGAACATTTTTTCAAAATATATATATTTTTTAGCCAGTTTTTTCTCATTTTTAATTCTCCCCGCCCTGCCCAGAAAAGTAACAATGACCCAAGCTTATTAGAATTTTACTATAGAGTAATTTCTGAAATCAAGAAAGAGTGCACAAAACAATTTATTTTAATTCTCTCGAGCAAAGTTTAGTCAAAAAATAAATTAAATACGATTTTTAATCAAAATATTCATTCCTTCATCATTTACGCAGCTGTCAGATAAACATTTACGTTTCATGGACAATGCTAATAGAAAAAAACCTGTCTTCAGAAAAAAAAGAGCTGTTTAAAGAACACTTATTTCTTTCGTAAGAACTTTTATCTAAGTAGCAAAATGAAAAGGCGCATCTGCTGCATATGACGGTGACTTGAAGTATCACGTTTCGTTTTAATGCGATTTTTTTTAAGTATATTTTTTTTTGCTGCTCGGTTAATATTTACTTTCTATACTTGCTCCCTTCTGTTTTCATATTTCATGCGTGGATTTGAGTTGTCTTCCAGGAGATTACATCCTTTATTAATAGTAATAATAATAATAATAATAATAATAACACGCATACTAGTACACTGAAGACTGTCGATCTATTCCTTACAAACGCCATCTGAATCTTAGGATTTGTTTTCCTTGAAACTCAACCTGCTCATCTTCCAACGTGGAATTTAAACCGACACAGCATCCATTATTTACCAACAACGACAAAGGAAGCAGATGAAGACAAAGGTGATGCCAGCAGGGCATGCGCGAGATAGCCTACAAAAGAGAAACGCGATAACCTGGCATGACCCTGAATACCTGAAACTCCATTTAAGAATGAATTAAATAAAGCGTGATGAATTTATGAAAGGTTAACGGTTGGGAACGCGTTGCTTGCAAATCCATTATGACCAGGCTAACGAACGTGTACTTCTAAACCTAATGAGAGGATCTCTTACAAACTAGGGTCGACCCTCGAGTGATTATCGGAGAGAACGACTCCAGCTGGAAAGCACGACGGACAAAGTTTGCATGAAAACGACGTTCAGATGGAATCTCGTGGACCGAGACCACTGGCTTAGGACCAGAAGCTCTCTTCTTCAGTAATGGCGCTGAGAATGAGAAATCCTGGAGCTGTTTGTGAGAAAGAGGATGGATTCAGAAGCATGAACTTCGAGCAATGTTGCTGCTTCGTCAGCTGGGGATTGATAGGTGGGAGGAAAGGGTTCTTTGAGGCTAATTGGGGTCATTCTTCGACCGATATTGATGGACTGAATTGAGTCTCGTAAGAGGTTAATCTATTTACTATCCTCTTCATCCTGTGAGAGCGTAAGCGTTCTAGAGAAAGCAAATGTACGCGGCATTTCAATATGCAATCAAATTTGGAACAGAGTCAGATGGCGGAGAAGCCCACATCACCTGTCTGGTATTATAGAATTAATACCGGAATTTATCGCCACGATATCATCTGCATTCGGGCAAGATTTTGAAAGTAAAATGTAACTAACATGAGACTGGTTATTCAGAAACGTCCTGAGATGAAAACTTAAAGAGATGAATAAAGAGGGAAATTAGATAGCTATATAAGTAATAAACGCGACAAAAATATCAGTAATGACAACTATAACAACGGCAACAATAATGATAATGATGCTGTTACTCAAAGGTCTCTAAGCCTTATCTTTAACCAAAGAGAAGCTCATACTTAAGAGTAATGCTCATTGCATTTAACCAGTCGTATGACTTCATCAGGTAATCCACAGAGAGTCCAAAGGTTACCGATGATTCTTCAGAAGTTTATTGCCAGCAGAACAGCGAAGCATAGCCGGGTTCCACAAGGTTGCACAAGGAAGGGAAAGCAAAGAGGTGAGGAAGCTTTTATCTAAGTCAATAAACCTTACTTCTAGCCAAGCATAAGTAGCAACACCGTAAGATTAAGTTAAAAAAATAGGAGAAGATTCTGAGGAAGGATGTTGACGAAGGGGAGCTTGTCTTCAGGAATAATAACTCTTGGCCTCAAGCACTCGAAAGTGAGTTTTGTAAAAGCAAGTTCGAGCCACAGGCTTCCAATAGGAAAGAACACCTGAGATAAGGATCAAATTTCTCGCCTTGCACATTTTGCTAATGATGGAGCACCTGGAAGGACATCATATAATACACGGGGTTGTTACATGTATTATTTTGTTCTTTTTATTATCTCTCTCTCTCTCTCTCTCTCTCTCTC
This sequence comes from Macrobrachium nipponense, assembly GCF_015104395.2. Lineage (NCBI taxonomy): Eukaryota > Metazoa > Arthropoda > Malacostraca > Decapoda > Palaemonidae > Macrobrachium > Macrobrachium nipponense. The sequence goes on along the minus strand of NC_061100.1, from coordinate 76,037,889 downwards.
TCTCTCTCTCTCTCACACACACACACACAAACACATACAAACACACCTAGTTCGACAGCAGTCTGTTGGTCTATTACTTATGTGTCTCCTCAGTTTCCTTTGGTTCAGAAATCTTTAATGTACTCTTTCTCTCTCTCTCTCTCTCTCTCTCTCTCTCTCTCTCTCTCTCCCTTATATTTATTTATCTATCTTTTATACTTAGCTTTCTCCTCTGTCTCTCTTCACCTCATTTTTACTGGACCGTACTTTCAAAGAAAGAAAAAAAAAAAAAAGGTCTCAAAAGGTGTTAGATTTTCTGTCTGTCTGTCTGCTGTCTGTCTGTCTGTCTCTCTCTCTCTCTCTGTGTGTGCGCGTGTGTGTGTGTGTAGTTCTCACTTTGTTTCATGCTTTCCGTAATGTTTATTTAGCTCTACTTAAAAAAAAAGGAAAAACGTCACTAACGAGACTTCTAAGCTCTCTCCCTGTTTCTCTCTAAATGGCCATGACGTCACCTCCTGACGGCGGAGGCACAGAGGTCGTGGTCAATGGATGTGTTCAAGAGCTCTTAACCTCTTGGCGCTACAACTTGCTCTGAGGCACGACCCAAGTCAGGAGAGACGGCCGCGTCCGCGGAAGAAACGCTAATTCGCTAAGGCTTTTTATTTTCGGAAATTTCTCTCCTTTTCTTCTCAATTCTTTAATCGCCGGAGAAAGACATCGCCGATCCCTTTGTCTGCTTGAATATGCTGCGAGGAACCGTGAAAACGAAACCTGACCCCGTCGGTGCTTTAGAGAGAGAGAGAGAGAGAGAGAGAGAGAGAGAGAGAGAGAGAGAGAAAGGGGGGGGGGGGGATTTCTATTATCATATTGCTAGGGCAGGTAGGAATTTTCTTAATCCAATTGCTGAGAGAGAGAGAGAGAGAGAGAGAGAGAGAGAGAGAGAGAGAATTATTTTTGTATTATATTGCAAGGGCAGGTAGGTATTTTCTTAGTCCATTTTCTAAGAGAGAGAGAGAGAGAGAGAGAGAGAGAGAGAGAGAGAAGAGAGAATAATTTTAGTATTATCATATTGCTAGGGAAGGTGGGTATTCTCTTAGTCAATTTTCCAAGAGAGAGAGAGAGAGAGAGAGAGAGAGAGAGAGAGAAGAGAGAGAGAGAGAGAGAATTTTATATAAAAACGAAGCAAACACGATTAAAAAACGTATTATCCAGACGTCCCAACCTATGCACACTGAGGCATCAACAAACAATACATCAAGGTCTGTTCCGCAGCCTTTCATTTTACCCTTTTTAAACCTGCAATTATGAGATATCAAGGCCCAAGGGCCACGCCCTTTGTCTCCCTCGTAAGCTCGGACGACCACACTCGCAGCAAAATGATGGATGAACCCGAGTCTTTGGATATAATGGAGCTTGTGTGATTGTATCATGATTTCGTCTATACGGTTTCATAATGCTTTACCAAGAGCTGTGTTTTTTTTTTTTATTTAGAAATGCATAGATTAGTGGTGTTTTTAGTGATCCAACTTTTTCTCATTTTCAGTCGGATATGTTTATGAGCTTTTGACCGAATTACAACATTTCTACGAAGCAGGATTATCATATGAAAAATATAGTTTGTCATGTTTACGAGAAAATAAAATTTATCTTGTTTGTAAGAAAACAAAGTTTTTCATATTTAAAAAAATGCAGTTTATCATGTTTACTAGCAAATAAAGTTTATCGTGTTTGTAAGAAAACGAAGTATAGTATAATGTTTACAAGAATATAAATTTTATCGTCTTTACAAGAAAACAAAGTTTATAGGATATTATGCTTAAAAGAAAATAAAATTTACCATGTTTAAAAAATATAGCCTACCATGTGTAAAAAAAGTTTATCATGTTTGCAAGAAAACAGATTTTAGAATGTCTACAAGAAAAAAAAAATTATCATATTTACAAGAAAACTAAGTGTATCACGTCTAAAAAAAATTTAATTTACAATGTTTACAATAAAGTCTATCATGTTTAACAGAAAATACAGTTTATCAAGTTTACAAGAAAATAAAGTTTGTCATGTTTAACAGAGAACATAGTTTACTTTTACAAGGAAGTAAAATTTGTCATGTTTAACAGCAAAAGCAGTTTATCACGTTTGCAAGAAAATGAAGTTGTATCATGTTTACAAGATAATATAGTTTATCATGTTTACAAGAAAACAAAGTTTACCATGGTTTTCAGGTGAAAAATGTTATGAACCTTGAGATGTAAACGTTTACCAAATTCTCATATGAAGAGTTTTATAAGATTTATAGTCAAAACATTCTCCATAGCCAAGTTATAAAAATTACACATTTACATTTTCATTAATATATCTCTACACGTACCCTATTTTCAGACACCAAAATGTTAATGATAAAATACAAATTTATGGCGGTAGATCCTAACGGATAATATACTAGCTTATTTTCAAAAAGATTTTTTTGATAAGATATCAATATTCTTTTGCTGCTGTTTACCCTCGGAAACATGTTGCATAATAAATAGTCTGATGATTAGGGTACTCATCCAAGCTATAAATTATGACTTATTAGGTATATCTTTAAAGGAAGGAAAACGTTACTGAACGACAAGTTCTGATTGAAAACATCTAACCTTGACTACACACACACACACACACACACACACACACACACACACACACACACACACACACACATATATATATATATATATATATATATATATATATATATATATATATATATATATATATATATAGTATATATATATATATAGTATATATCGAGCAGAAAATTAAATATTGATAATACACTCGACGTGATCTCCGAGGCTGAACAGTAGCTATAACTATTTTAAAACACCGGTCTATATTCATAAAGATATTTTATTTGTCAGAACCAAATTAAGTCTTAGCAGACCCAAGAATTAAAGTACGTCCTTCTTGTTTATTTCAGATGTTATCCTGGGAGAGTTAAATAAAAAAAGGTAAGACCGGGCAACGAGTTTTCTCTCTCTATAACCATGATTAGGTGTTTGAATCTGATGATTCGGAGATTAGGGGAGTGGGCGACTCAGCAATTGTCCTGAGAGAATTATATGCGACTGCAAAGGAATGCATTGTCGATTGTACATATATACACTTGAATGTATTTTTATTCACAATGTTCATACGTGAATTCATGCACGCACACTCACACATTATATATATATATATATATATATATATATATATATATATATATATGTGTGTGTGTGTGTGTGTGTGTATGTGTGTTTGTGTGTGTGTGTGTGTGTGTGTGTGTGTGTGGGGTTGTTGTATAAAAGTGATCATTTGTAAAACCTACCATGTGATTTATATTTACAACTGACCGTGATGAAAATTTTACGTAATTTCCAAACTGATTGTTTCTGCACTTAACTACTATCCCCGCCCCCCCCCCCCCCACACACACACACATATATATATATATATATATATATAGATATATATATATATATATATATACTATATATATATGCCACATGCCATTATCTAATCATTTCATTTTTTTCACAAACTTCCTGAAGGCTCAGGTATGCCACATGCATTTTCTGATCTTAGTCATGAATTCCTCAAATAACCAATTCATAACAAAACCCTTGATTATTAAATTATTTTCAGTTTCTAAGGCAAACTGTTTTTCTACTATTAGCCTTTTTCTGCATCTTTTTCCCAGGCAAAATCTTATTACATACCTTCCCAGTAATCCTTCTTTTCTTATCGATTTTATGTCCTTAAACTCTTACATTCTCTTCTGTCCCCTTTCCCCTTGTATGGCAGAGTCGTTATCCCTGTCAGTCATTGCTTTAGAACTTTTTCCGGATTCGTACAAAATATACTTCTTTGCTGCCACTTGGTCACACTATTACCCCACGTGCCAGTATCCCTCTTGTAATCCCAACAGCTCGAGGTGCCTTTCAATTCTCGACGTCTTGATATTATTGTCCTCCTAAGCCCGTACAAGTATTCTGCTATTTTTGATAATCCCTTCCACTCGCTCATGTTCTCTTCTTTTCTATGGATATTAAAAAAATATGTTTACATTTTCATTTTAAGATCCGCTTCCTGGTCAGAGATTTTATCATCATTTGCATCTACCCAGAATAATATTTTTCTACTGTGTAAGGTACTTGCTCAGATTTACTTCGGTTGTTTCATTATGGCCCTTCTTTGCTCATTCGCATTATTCTTTAGTTTCCTGTTCATCCTGTTGTATATTTGTTTTTTCTTTTATACAACTTCACCTTCAATCGTCATTTTTTATTGTCAACCTCTGATTCCATCATTTATCACTTAACCCTTGTAAAATCCCTTTTACCTTCAAACACATTAAAGTGTCCAGATGACTGCATTATATTTGAATATAATGCAATTCTCATTAACTTACACCAATTTGGTTAAATTCAACCTAGTCCATTTTCTTTCTGTCTCCATTTACACTTTTTTTTTTTTTATCAAACTTTCATGTCTTAATTGTAATCTTTAGGCATTCAAAACTTTCTAACTTCAATAAGATAATGATCAGATCTACCTCTTTCAATTCATTGTACTATTACATACATAAACTTGCTATCGAATAGCATAATCCAGTAACTCACCATTTTTGTTCGTTCTAGCACTTATTACGTATAAACTAACTATTCTTTCACAAGCATTTGGTTCTAAAATGCCCGGCAAAGTCACTCACTTTTCTCGTTTTCCAGCCAGGCACACATTCGGGCTACGAGAAACTTCCTTTTTCATCCTATCTCTTCTGCATTCCTCTTCTGTAAATACATAATACTGCACCTTTGTCCACAGCCGTAATCAGTTCTACTAAGAATCTTTGGAATAACCCAGTTGTTCTCTTTGCTCCATCCCCACAATCTTCTTGTAACAACGAGAACTACTACCTTTCCCTACGCCAGGTTCGCTCATCCATCCTAAATACCAGTACCCCTTTTTTTATGGGAATCCTGTACACTCTCCTTTTTTCTTTAGCTTTGATTTATTTTCTTCATTCTCTATAAGCTTGTCCCTATTTGGGGTCGCTGTAATGGTTCTTCAACACATTCTTCCATCTCCTTCGGTCCAGTGCATCCTCCTCGCTCAATCCCAACTCCCTCATATCTCTCTTCACACAGTCAATCCATCGCAATTTTCGTCTACCTAACCTTCTCCCGCCTGGTACTGGTAGTCCCATCTCCATCATCTTCCTTATCGGGTGGTCTTCCTCTCGTCTCTTTATATGTCCATACCATCCCAGTCTACTTTCCCTCACCTTGTTTGAAGCTGATGCTATTTTGAGAGTGGCCTCTAACATGTTCGTCCCTAACTTTATCCTTTCTAGTCCCAACATCCTCATCTCAGTCACATCAATCCTGTTCTCATCTCTCTTCTTAGTTGCACATGTTTCAGACAAGTGCAACATTGCTATGGCTTTCATATATATATACATATATATATATATATATATATATATATATATATATATATATATATATATGTATGCATATATGTATATATATATGTATATATATATATTATATGGTATGATATATATATATATATATATATATGTATATTTAAATTATATATATATATATATATATATATATATATATATATATATATATATATCTATATATATATATATATATATATATATATATATATATATATATATATATATATGTGAGAGAGCAGAGAGAGAGAGAGAGAGAGAGAGAGAGAGAGAGAGAGAGAGAATGTACCTACCTATTTAATAGTAAAAATATCTTTATTTTTTAGAGTATAATTATGCAATATATTTCCCTTCACTCAAGTTCGTTCTATTTCATGTCCTACTTCGCTGGATTAAAATCTAAGTGAAAAAACAGTATCTAAATAAAGAATCTTGATCGACGTGATCATTTCAGGATTATCTACGCTGCGTAAGATAAATAACGAGCTGAGCACACAGCTTTAATAAAGGACCGAGAGATAAAAGAACACGCTTTCTGGGTACAGAACACTTGGGGCTCGAAGGACGTAAACAAACGCCTTGTTGTTTGGGTGCGAACGGCGGCCTTTAAGATCTCTTTCTGACATGGAGGCGATAAAGCCATTAGGTTATCGGTCTAGTACCAGTTTTGGGAGCTGCCGGACATCCTCTGCAGGATGGTAAAGGTCGTCGCTCCGGTGATGGACATTCTCAAAATAATGCTAGTCATCCCCTGTGACATTACTCGGATAATCCCAAGATGCTAAATTCTTCCGAGGGAGAAGGTTTTATATCACCGAAAGGGATCGTCTGTGATAAGTGCAAGTGTGGACAGCCCAGGTCACGTGCAACTCTTATCGACTCATTGTTCCATCCGTCACCGGTTTGGCTCCTTCCTCCAACGTCAGAAGAAAGAAGTGGGCATCGGAAAATATTTCTAGAAAGGAAGAAGGAATCGCAGATGACGAGGGAGATGCGCTTCATTGTTATGAAGATGAGGGATGAAGTAAAGGCGGATGAAGCAGTGGAGATAAATCAGAATCAGTTAAAGAATTAGAAAGAAACAACTTAATAAGAGGAAGAAAGACAATCCAGGGAAAGCAAAACTTAAATTATGAATCAATGTCAAAAATATATCACAAAGGAGACAAAAACAAGAATGTCAGGTCAAATTCTCCGAAACCTTACGATAACATTTTAGGGATATGATGACAGCTTCACTGTCACAACGACGATGTAGACAACTACCGGGGAAATTTCTAAAACTGTAAATTCCTCAATACAACAGAAACAAGTCAGCCTGCAGGAGCTGGGTTTTCATTGGCAATGAGGAATCAGTTAGTGATTGCACGAACTATATTCGATACCGAACAAAACTGTGAACATAAAAGGTATTACACTAAGGAGACAATTTTCTGGGATACAGATTACGTAACTGATATTTATTACTATAGCAGATGGAGCAAAAGGCCTATGTAAAGTAAGAGATGCATGATGATGGTGCATGTAAGAAAAGAGACCAATATTTTGTTGAAGACTTAATAGGCTGTAAAAGTGAAGGAGAGATATAAACAAAATCAGTGATGTGTTAGACTTATACCAAGAAAATGATTCGGAGAATTGTTTGTTAAGGTAATTATTTCTTTAAAGAAGAAATATATATATATATATATATATATATATATATATATATATATATGTATATATATATATGTATATATATATATATATATATATATACATATATATATATATATATTTACACGTATATGTATGTATATATAAATTCCGCAGCCCATGTTGTTGAATTAATCTGGCCCAATGCCAACTCTAGCCTCTACTGCGCAAGCAGTCCATATAAGGATTAAAGTTGAATGACTTCAAGCAAAAGTTCGAGACATTCTCCGGAAACAGAATAAAATGACAGCATCATCATCATACCACTTGCACCCCCAAGTGATCATTTAGTTACATTTAATAGCGTATTTGATAAGGGGCGTCATCTTTTCATCCCCCAAAAATATAATTTTCGCCCCTTTCAATTTTCGTCTCGTGTAACGAGTGAGGTGCTCACGAGCTTTACATAAAGCCGTTGAGATAAGAGAGGAAAGCATGATGAAAGGGAGACAAGAAAAAAATAAGAAAATAGTTGATAAAACACTTATCCAACAAGTTTGTCAAGTTTTTTTTTTTTTTTTTTTTTTTTTTAGGTCTAACGTAATACCCACGATTAACTCATCTGAGAATTTCGAAAGATTCATTTAAAAAATGGATTTTCCATCGGTCGTCCACAAGAGAACATGAATGAGGCAAGAAAAATTGCAAAGATATTCCCGTCATGCAAAAATGAAGAAGACAAGAAGACTGTGTACCAGAGAAGTTGGTGTATCATCACATTCAACAAAAATGATGCCCATCTTTCTGCAAGAGTTGTGTTTTGCAAAATACAGAGAGATACGGATGCTGATAGATTATTAATGGATAAATTGATAAGTGGAATAAATATAGGTAGATTATAGATAGATAGAGAGGAACAATGAAAATTAAGCTTAACTAAGCTCTTCTGTGTATAAACTTTACACACAGTTTCAAAGAACCGATGAATAAATAAATAGATGAATAAATAAATTAACTTATAAGTAAGTAAGTAAATAAATAAATAAATAAATAAATAGACGTGGAAATCTATCTATAATGAGAATCTGAAGAGGCGATTCCAAATGATGAGAGCCCTAAATATGAGATTTTGTATTTTATTATCGATTTCCACTAAGCAGCTCTTACTCTCTATTGACAGGTTAATACGCACTTACCACAAGATAACAGCTTTCTTCTTCCTGATGGAAAAGGGTGATAAAGATGATGTTTTGATTATGTGATACGAAGGGAGAACATGTTTAATTTGTGGATTCGCTCGGAGGAATATTTTCGCTGTGTTAAAAGCTGCCAGCTGATCCAGACCATTGCAGTCATAAAACCTAATAATTTACGTCTGTGATCGACTCCATGTTTGTTTGTTTGCTGATTTATTTCCTGGTGAAAATGAATCATTTTATCGAGTTTATATCAGGATAAAAAAAATCAGATTAATCTAGATAACTGCCGACATAAAACCCTGTAATTTATGTCTACGTAAGACTGTATGTTAATTTTTATGCTGTTTTTTCTGATTATATTATGAATATTTTTACTGTGCTAATTTCATTATATAAAAGAATACACATTAATTTAGTCCACTGTCATCATAATAAATATGTTTTACTGCTTTATTATATTTGTCTTTTTCTCAGAGTTGCACTATAATTAATGTTTTTGCAGCGTTAATATGGAGATTAAAAAGAATGAAAAAGTCAAATGAATCAGGGTTATATCCTTTACAAGAACCAGTTTTTACAAGCAGGATGGGCTTAATAATCTGATAGTTTTCGATAAGCATAAAATTATATTTCTTAAAGAAAAACACAGTGACTGAGGGATCTTGATTTATGCATGGCATGTACATATTAGGTCACAGGTAATTCCACAAAAAGAAGAAGAAGAAAAAACAAGATCTGTGTTAGAATGTCTATTCCCAGTGAAAATAAGTTTTGAAAATATTATACCCAAACAATTATAAAAGTAAAAAATGCGCCTAATTTCTTCGGCGCAATCGAGTATTCTGTATAGCAGCTACAGAGTATAATCAAGACCACAGAAAATAGATCTATCTTTTGGTGATCTCGGTATAATGCTGTATGAGTCCCGGCCCATGAAACATTAACCACAGCCTGGTGGTGGCCTGTCCTATATCATTTCCAGAAGTACGATTATGGCTAAGTTCAGCATTAAATCAAATAAAAACTACTGAGGCTGGTGGACTGGAATTTGGTATGTTTGATGATTGGAGGAAAGCTGATCAACATGGCAATTTGCAGCCCTCTAGCCTCAGTAGTCTTGAAGACCTGAGAGAGGACAGAAAAATAGTTCTCTTTTACAGAAAACTAAAAGTAATTTCACAATTATACAAATATTGTGTAATTATTAGTATCAAATACTTAAGCATTTGCAAAAAATTGTTTTAACTCTTACCTTCTCATGTGCCCATTAAAAATGCAGGGTTCATTTCTATTAACTAAAAAGTATAAGTTTTCAAATTGAGAAAAGACCGTTACTGATTACTGAGTCCCATGCTTCTTCAAACTGGAGTTTTTAATGAGTGTCTCCATAGATTACTTTTTTTGGCTTTGATTCGTCCCATGGTGCCGTGGTTCCCTTATAGACTCCAGTCGTGCAAAATTATTATTATCTTATTATTGTTATTATCAATATTAAAGTAAATAATTTCTTTATGAAAAATTAACAAAATTCTTCTTTCATGTAAAAGCTTTTGTATCAAAGTAGTTAAACAACTTCCGCTTCTGATTTGCTCACTTTTGTTTGTAATAAAGTCTGGGCCTGGACCCACAGTTTTCGATAATTCTTTGGAAATTCATCCCCACTTGTTCATTCCAATGATCCACCTTATTTTAAGAGGCAATTCTTTTATCTCCTCTGGGTTAAGGGCGCAATATTTTTCTCTCCATGTTCTTTTCACTTATATGCAGACCATGGGTTAATGAAGGGCGTCGAGATACTACACTCGGTTTTATTTCATCTGTCCACCTGCCCGTGGTGCTCGTGCATGGTAACACTGCGTCCCGGGCTTTCACATTTACAGTATGATTATTACCTCATTTGAGATTGAAATGTAATACATGGGCTTGTCACAGTTACAAAATATTGCTCGCACGTCCATAAGGAAAGACAAAAAGAGCAGACATCCACTTAATATATATATTATATATATATATATATATAGTATTATATATTATATATATATATATATATAATATATATTATATTATATATATATCTTAGTTCGTTTCCTTTTCGAAATAAAAAAAATGTATATATGTAGATACTAGATCCGAAAATTTATATGATATATATATATATATATATATATAATATATATATATATATATATGTGTGTGTGTGTGTGTGTGTGTGTGTGTGTGTGTGTGTGTGTGTGTATTTTAGTTCGTTTCCTTTTCGAAATAAAAAAAAATTGTAGATATGTAGATGCTAGAACCGAAAATTTATTATATATATATATATATATATATATATATAAATATATATAATATTATATATATATATATATATATATAATATATTATATGTAAATATATAATATATATATATATATATAATATATATATATTATACATATGTAATATATATGATATAATATATATTAATATATATATATATATATATATATATATATATATATAAATTATATATATATATATATATATATATATATATATATATAATATATATATATATATATATATATATATATATATATATATATATAATATACTATATATATGTATGCATGTATGTACGTATGTATGTATGCACGCACACACACATATATATATATATATATATAAGCTAATTCCTAGTGGAGTATCTCTTTGAAAGCAAAAAAGCAGTTTTTCTACATACCTCTCTAGCTCAGCAATAACCGCTACTGCCTGACCAACTCCTTCGAGTAAAGCATGTCCAACAAGACTACTTTGTCCAAAGCCTCCTCTCCTGCAGCAGCTGCCTCTTGTGTACGTACTTAGCAGAGTCGTAAGAGATTTTGCAAGAACAGTTTCCGTCGTGTAGCTGTCATTCCTTCAGTCATCGTTTGTATAATCTACTTATCAGAAACACATACCTCTACATCAGTTATCTTTGGCACATAAAATCTTAGTTTTCTCTCTAGGTGTTCTCCGTCGATAAGAGTATGTTTGAACATAAGATACAATTGGCGCGAGGAATATACCACCTTATTTTTATCATTATTAGTCATACTAATAGCTTGCTATCTCTAATGTAAAGTACTAATAGCTTGCTTTCTCTAATGTAAAGTATCATCAAAGTAGTGGTCATTAATATTTTCATCGTTATCCTCTGTATTTGCCTTCATTGCACATATATTTTTTAGGTTAACAAAAAGATCTGAGAATCATAATGAAATGACGTCATTTTTACTATTTTTTACTATACCTCTAAATGAACCACAATTTCAGTGGGTACAGACCCATTCCTCCATCTCTTCCCTAGAAATTATTTTTTTTGTACGAGTGATTTCATCTGTCCGAAGCAGTTTCTCCCTTTTGTGAGGACGGTTTTCCCCTTTATTAGTTTTTCCATGCATCATTAGGGTCCTCTGGGCATTGGCCGTCTTCCTTTCCCACATTGTTCTTTATCCCTTTTTTCCTTTCCCAGCGGTTTTCTTTCGGTTTCCCACAAGACACGAGGCTTTGGGCAGCGCTGGGACAGGGAAGGGGAACGGAGGGGAGGGGAAGGGACAGTCGAGAGGAAAGGAGAAGCGAGGGAGTGAGAGAGGGAGAGGGAGGTCGAGGTGAGGCCTGATAATCCGTCCCCCGTGACCTGTGGCCTCAAACTCCCCTCAAGTCATTTCTCTACAAGATTGTCTCTCCCATTTTCTGATGCCCTTCCCATATGCCCATCTACCCCTTTTTGTGAGAAATAAATAACGTGGTTTACTCTGGATGGAATATTCAAATATTCCTTTTTTAAAATAGTTTTGAAAAGGACTCTGGTATTTTGTCTGTATCAAGAGAAACATCTTTTTCAATAGCACATGCTCACTAGAATAATTTATTTTGCGTTTGTGCACATGCTTCTCAATTCCCTGCTTATGCTTCATTTAATGAAATGAATGATGTTGCTACCGTCTGTGCCAAATAATATCTAGACTTCTAAATAAGAAATAATAGTCTCTGCGAACACCACATACCTGAAAGACATACGTATTACATTATATTTGTTTTCGCAAGGGAGGTAGATTCATCGTGCTAAAACATGCACTTTTGATTCCAGAGCTCCATCAGTGTGCGAGTATAAACAGGATTTAAAAAAGTATATCAAAGAAAAGTGTCACTATCACTCTCCTTATATTAGTCGGATTGTCTTCCCCCATCCCCGTCCCCTCCCCCAACTCTCTCTGTCTCTCTCTCTCTTTCTCCCAAATAATTGTTGAAGGTCAAAGCGTTGAACTCCCCTCAACACCTGTGCTCCGTTAAGACAAGGAGGGGAGCGTTGAGCACGAACGCTGCACATGACGTCTGTGGGAAACCTGTCACTAAAACTTAACCATTGGTCATAGAAATGGGTGACGTGAGAACTAAGGGGGACGCAACAGTGGCCCTGTCAATATTTGGGTGAAAAAAACAAGAGGGGCTGGTTGAAGGCACCCTTCTTCATCGGCCTCCTTCTCGACTTGGCTTCTTTGAAAGGAAAGGGGAACAGGCAGGTTCTGAAGAAACGCGAGGAAGAGGAATGCCTTGAATCTCTCTCTCTCTCTCTCTCTCTCTCTCTCTTTTTATATTTGTTCATGTACTTATTTATTCATTACTTTATTTCTGGCTGATTTTCTTTACACACTTTTGTCTACTACAATTACTACTACTACTATTATTGCGACTGCTACTGCTATGCTTACTAATAATATTAATAAAAATAAAGATAATAATAACAGCGAGGAATATGGTCATAAAAAGTATAATGATGTTAGGAGATTCTAATCAGTAAGTTATTCTTGTTGAAAATGTACGCATCAAATACAATTCAGCCATAAATCAGGTGTTTTTATTAATGAAACAGGCAGAAAAAAGCATAGTAAGGACTTTTAAACGAATTTCTGAACAATACATTTTGTATTTGTTTATTTGAATGGGCACTGATTTACCTTAATACCTTCACTAGTTTTTAGAGCTTACGTTTTGGCTCGTTTTTAGTTTTCTGTAAAAGAAAACTATTGAGATGGCTTTGTCTGTCCGCCCGCACTTTCTCTTTCGGCCCTTTTTGTGTTCGCCATCAAATCTTAAAAACTACTGAGGCTAGAGGGCTGCAAATTGGTATGTTGATCATCCAACCTCCAATCATCAAATATGTCAAATTGCAACCCTCTACCCTCAGTAGCTTTTATTTTAATGAAGGTTAAAGTTAGCCATGATTGTGCGGCTGGTAATGCTATAGGACAGGCTGCTCATACAGCATTATACGCCGTAAAAAAAAAAAAAAAAAAAAACTCTATCCTTCGGCGCATTTTTCACTTGTTTGGTTTTGATAAGGTTATAGAAGCTTACATTTCATAAGATTCCGTGAATCTATAAGCAGGCTTTTGCAGGGAGATTCTGTTTTAATCACGAACCAAAGGTTTGTTGTGCTTCTACTTGCTTCTTTCATGAGTGATTGAATAAATACAGCGACCTGCCATCAATACGAAGGGTAATACGACTACCATAATAGAACCATTCAGATAACATCACGCAAAAAGAGAGAGAAAAAGGTGATAGAATAAGCAAGAATAAGGGAAGGTAATGTACTTATTTCCAGAATGTTATTACATTGCAAGCAGAAACATCTACCAAATGTTTACTAATAAGAAAATGAGAAAGAAAAGGAAACCATATAAGTCACAAGTTGCAGGTACACTACAAATGCAAACTTAAAACGCATAAAACGACTTGAAAAAAATAATAAACGCATGAGATCCATTACACAGCTGGAACCACGTCAGCTTTGGACATAAATCACACTGTGAAAGAAAACGAAAGGGAAAAATCTAAGACGCCACAAGAGAAATGAAAAAAAAAAGAAAGGAAGTAGACAATACATTTCTTTGTGAAAAATTAAAATACGTAAAAACGTCCCAAACCTGTTCTGGTTCTCCCATAAAAGCGCTGTAGTATTATTTTCTTTCTTCCCATTTGGGCAAAAATACAGAATCCCCTTCCCTCAAATGTCTTTAGTTTTCCCCTCGGAACGAGCTTTCCCCTCAGTGGACTCATTATAACCTCAGTTGACCTGTGACCTCCGGGTTACATGTGGCCCTCACTTGCGGGATCGGGGGTCAAGAGCGAGGTCACCCTCCATGTCATCACTCGAGAGTAACTTCCACTACATCGAAGGAGAAATAAGGCTAATTACTCGAGTTCACTCTGCACGAACTTCAAGTTGTGCGGTTTTTATCCTCTATATTTTATATCATTAAGATTTATTTTGCTGGCGATCCTGAGTATGATAAAGAGAATTATGCACAGTTATTTGAGCTTAAAGTAGTTCGTATTTCACCGATTTGGCATAATGAATTTCTTTTATTAATTTTGCTTGAATATGATGTAACTCATTTTTGTGTCATTTCTTCTCGATCTCATATGTAGCGAATGATTGTGCATTAGTAAACCAAAGAGTAGCAAGAAAGCTCAGTTTGTTCAACTATTATTTCTATAATTTGTATTCTCTTGGTACGTGTCTGTTCTTTCACTCTCAGCACTTGATTTAAATAGAGAAAGAGGAGGAGGAAAAAGAAGTCAAGAAAAGAGGTAAAAATGGACGGGAAAGCATGATGGAAGAAGATTAAAAAATTAAGAAAAATAAGAAGAAGAACATGAGAGAAGAGAAAAGGAGAGGAATACTAAATCGGAGAAGTACAGGAAGAAGACAAGAGAAAGATAGATGGCAATTTTGTTTTGCAAATTTTCCTCTCCATAAAGCAACAGCAGTCCCCTTTTCCACAAATAGATAAATAAATAAGTAAACAGATAAATGAAAAATAAATAAGTAAATACAACAAAATGGAAAATTCAATGAACAAACAGTGGAACTGATAAAATAAAGTAAAATTGAGAGAAAAAAACAAAAACAAAAAAACAAATGAGGTCTGAAGGTGAGTATCGCCTCCCACGAGACGGACGCCGTTGAACAGACACAACAGAGAATTTGCCTTTTGTGTGAAGCAAGATTACCCGATTAGTTTCTCTCGCTAAGAACACCTCAATGTTTCATTTGCACCCTCTGATCAACATACACTGAACTCGAGTTGTAGATATGACTAAGTACACACGTACCCACACACACACACACACACACGCACACGAGTGGGCATACCCATGATACGTACATACTCAGGAAATAAAAGCGAAGCTCTTATGCAGTCTAGCGTGAGCATATGTGCACCCATATAAAACGGTTCACGCGCACACGCACACAAACAAACATACACACAGGCACACACACGTGCTGAACTTAACTTGATGTATATACACACTTACATGACTGTTTGTACTTCTATGCATTACTGCTCAAGTAATATTGATGTATTCAGAAACGCACATATACACGTTAGAAACACCTACCATACAGGCACACCACTCACCTCACCTACCAGGATATATGCAATTATCTTAATTAATTTGGTAAAAAACCATCACAATTCATCTCCCGAGAGGAGATCCAGAATAGTGTCAAAACACCTTGACATTTCAGGGAAGAAGGTTCAGGACCATTAACATCTCTCTCTCTCTCTCTCTCTCTGTCTCTCTCGCAGGCGAGTTGAACGTCGAGATGAATATGGACATTCGAAGGATTGAAAACATTTACTCAACCGCTCAACTGTTTTGTTGTTGTTTTTGTTGGTGTCGGAGATGATGAGGCGTGAGGCTGAACTCTACCCTTTCAGAGACGCGGATCGGGGTCCCTGCTGTCTCTAAGCATAACCACCGATCTAAGGCGATGTTGTCCTTTGGTTTGAGCGACACGATTCCTCCTCATTAAGACGTATCTGCTGGGATGATTTCCGATTACCTGAGTCTCGACTTTTCATTGCCTTCCGGATTTATATCTGCTTACTATTAATCATATCATAAATTTGCATTTAACTAAGCTAGACCAACAAAGGTTTTTATCTGTATCTGCATATAAGCTCCCTCTGAAAAAAATAAATTTATTATTATTATTATTATTATTATTATTATTATTATAATTATTATAATTATTATTTATTTATTTTTTTGCGCTATCACAGTCCTCCAATTCGACTGGGTGGTATTTATAGTGTGGGGTTCCGGGTTGCATCCTGCCTCCTTAGGGGTCCATCACTTTTCTTACTATGTGTGCCGTTTCTAGGATCACACTCTTTGCATGAGTCCTGGAGCTACTTCAGCCTCTAGTTTTTCTAGATTCCTTTTCAGGGATCTTGGGATCGTGCCTAGTGCTCCTATGATTATGGGTACGATTTCCACTGGCATATCCCATATCCTTCTTATTTCTATTTTCAGATCTTGATACCTATCCATTTTTTTTTTTCCCTCTCTTTTCTCTTCAACTCTGGTGTCCCATGGTATTGCGACATCAATGAGTGATACTTTCTTCTTGACTTTGTCAATCAACGTCACGTCTGGTCTGTTTGCACGTATCACCCTATCCGTCCTGATACCATAGTCCCAGAGGATCTTTGCGTATCGTTTTCTATCACTCCCTCAGGTTGGTGCTCGTACCACTTATTACTGCAAGGTAGCTGATGTTTCTTGCACAGGCTCCATTATTATTATTATTTATTATTATTTATTATTATTATTAATTATTATTATTGATTATTAAGGCAAATTTTCCACAATGTTCGAGACATTCATGAATTGAACGGTCCCAATAATATTCAGTAATTGATTGTTATTATTTATATATGCGTTACAAAAGCTTTCGAACCCTGCGCTGGGTTCATCTTCAGACTGAAGATGAACCTCTAGCAAGGTTCGAAAACATTCGTAGCGCTTGCATAAATAATAACGATCCTTTACTGAATATTATTGTGGGCCTTCAATTATTATTATTACCAACAATATTATGGTGTAACCGTCCATTATTATTACATTTTATAACGTGTATCTAAATTCTGTGAATATATTGTATTTACTTAGTCTATCTCTGTATATGGCCCTGAACTGAAATAAAGGCTATTATCATTATAATTGTTATTTGCTTATTCCGAAGACAATATCAAGCGAAGAATTTTTTAGCAAATTCCTTACACAGGACGTGTTCAAGATTTTCCCCTCACGCATAAGTTGTAGACATATATTTCTAACTCAACGTAAATTGAAACATGTTAAAATCTACTGTCAAAGAGGTCCTTGTTTCACCAACAAAAATTTAAATATATACGCTATATATTTGAAATAATTGTTCTGTACTGTTTAACATGCACACTATTTATTTCTTACATTTTCATTCTAATGAATAAATCATAAATATCATATCCTAAAATTTCTGTAGTATCTTTAAATAAACGCGAAACAGCTTTCTCAGACCATTCCTAACCAACACCCCCCCCCCCCCCCCCCCCCCCCCCCCAACAACCACAAAAACAAAGCAGTTTGTAGGCTTACCTCTCCGAGTAAGCGAAAATAACCAAGGGTCTTGGCTCCTTTTTAGGTTATCTTGATCTTGGGGATATTGTAATAAATTAATAATTTTGTATCACATGAGTGTGAGAGACTTCGATTTTTTGTTGTATCTTAACGCAACCACACAACCACATGCAAAGAGTTTTTCTTCTTTTTCTTTTTTTTCAAATTTGCTATTACTACCGATTAACTGAATGACTTATGAAGATGTGACCATGACTGACTGGCCTGTCCATTCAAGAAAGCTTGGAGTCTCTGATTAATTGACTAACATGCAAAAGTTCGGTCATTACTGATTACCTGAACAGTTGCCTAGATTTTTCCCATCGCTAATTTAAGAAAAGTCAGTATAAAGCTAACCATTACTGATTAACTGAGCTGTCTGATTGCCGCGGAAGAGTTAAATCATTATTGAATGACTCGAATTTGTCATGGCCTAGCCAAAAAGAAAGTTCGCTGAACAATTTCATTACTTAAAATATACTTAGTTATCACAGGCGAGTACCCAAGAGTAACGCGATTTATTGCACTTCACCCTGCTACTTAATAACGTCAACGGATTTTCAGTTTATGTAAAAGAAAACCCTCAAGACGGTTTTGTCTGTCCGTCCGCACTTTTTCTGTCTGTCCTCAGATCTTAAAAATTACTGAAGCTACGGGGCTGCAAATTGGTATGCTGATACTCCACCCTTCAATCATCGGATACAACAAATTGCAGCCCTAGTCTAGCCTCAGTAGTTTTGATTGTATTTAATGTTATAGTTAGTGGTGATCGTGCGTCTGGAAACTATATATTCAGGCCACCACCGGGCCGTGGCTGAAATTTTCATGAGCCGCAGCTCAAACAGCATTATACACTGTACAGAAAACACCGGCGCATTTTTTATTTGTTTTATCTTATTTCTCAATTAATTTTTTTCAATATTCGTTATTTAAATATTTATATTAACATGTTAATTGATGGCTATATATTCATTTAATTAGAAGAGCTAATGCTTACTACATTTCAAAATCATATGAACCATAATTTTGATCGTTTTTGTATACCACGAAGACAAAATCACTTCAATATTTTCACATCCTTATCATATGTTTATTTCTACGGATTTTAATTCCCAAATTAATCACGAAAACGGTAAAAGAAGCTTAGTGGAGGTGTCAAGGAGCCTTTGGCGTTATTAAGATTATTCTATTCCTGTTGGTGACTCCATTCTCAATTTATATGTTGATTTGGCACTTGTCTTCCCTTTCTCTTTATCTTTCAGTTTATCTTCTAATTCGGTTTTTATTCGACGTTTTCTTTCTTATACTACTAAGGACAACAAGTAGTAATATACATCGATATACAACTATGCAATGTTAATAACCAAGGATGTTTAGGTACGCCACAATATTTAATTCATTTATTATTATTATTATTATTATTATTATTATTATTATTATTATTATTATTATTATTATTATTATTATTATTATTATTATTATTATTATTATTATTATTATTATTATTATTATTATTACTCGCAATTCTAGCATTATTGCGTAACTGTTGGTTACTAAAGAAACTTTCCCTAATGGTTTACGACATTTTCATAATATATGAGGGAAAACCAGGATGATTTTTGTTACTTATAATATATTATTTATAGTGTTTGCCACTTAGCTAACACGAAAACCTATTCCTGCAACCCACAGTCACAGTCATTTTTCCGTTTATTTTGTATTTGTGTCTAAACATGCTTATATACACACATGCATATTTGCAAACTTACACACATATGTATGTACGTCCATAACTCTACACAAACGACACAGGCCATATTTTGAGGTAGGTTATCCATGTCCTTTGTTTTGGCTACTAAGATGAAACAATAAGAATGGCTGTGACCGGTAATCGAACGGCAATACACACACACGTACGCACACACACAACACACACACACACACACACACACACACATATATATATATATATATATATATATACATATATATATATATATATATATATATATATATATATATATATATAACTTTTCCACGTTGACATTCTACTATAGTTATTTGAAGTCATAAAGATTCTTATCGAGGTTTCTGTTCTTTTTACATATTGTCGATATATATATATATATATATATATATATATGATATATATATATATATATATATATATATATATCTCGACAGTATATAGAAAAAAAACAGAAAACCCTGATAAGAAGTCTTTTTGACTTCAGGTAACTACAATTGAATGCCAACGTGGAAATAATTTGATTTATTTTTTCTTGAAACAAAAAATGCTATTCAGTAGTCTACGTTGTGTCATGCCCTTAGCCCTGAAAAAATGCGGGTGAGGGACCTGCCCAAAACTGACATGAAGGTTAGCCCCATCTACTGGCGGTGCCACACGCTTCTTTGACCACTAACCGTCGGCAGGTTTCCGCAGGTTCCCATCCACAGGCTTCGAAATAGTTCCCACCACCAGGAGGGGAAACATACCAACACACAAACACACATGTTCTACGAATCTTTCACTCCTTCGGTGATATATCACCCACGAAAGCGGTTTTATTTCTTTATTTTATTGGTGCCGTTTCCTTCTGTCCGTTTCAATGTCTCGGTTTATATTTACAGTATATAATAATGCCATTTGAATTGAATTGCAAACATTATAATTATATTGGAAAAATGCAATTTTTTATTATAATTATATACTCTCAGGAGTATCTGCAAACGTAATCAAATTCAAAATCCCATATTTACTAAATAAGGAAGACAGGATAAATAATCTTATCAATAAAACATATTTATACGGCGTATTACATCGGCATTTAAAATGTATCAGTTCAAAATTATTTTGATAAATGTAGTTAATTTATTTATTCATTTTCCAGAGGCTGTTTAGCACACTTCAGAAATTAATTCTTTTTAAACCACGTCGATCTAATAGAAAATTGCTCAATAAGACTATGGCAGTAAATCAAGGAAACGTTATGAAACATTTAGCTGAAAATGAAAAGCAACAGACACTATTGGAAAAAAAAAGTGATTATTAATATTGTAATGAGGAGCAGCCCGAAAAGTAATGCAAAAGGAACATGTATTTGGAAACCCAAGACATCCATTAGATGTGTGGGTATGTTTGTGTGTATATAGATAGAATGAATAATACATAAATGTATATATACATACATAGTACATATATGTATATGTATATGGTACATATTATATATATATATACATATATATTATATATATATATATATATATATATATATTACAATAGGAAATGCAAATGGTGTTACAGGAAGAATACCATTAAGCTGAAAAAACCATTAATTCTAAATATATGTGTAAAAGGTGAAAGAATTCAATGGTGACATACAAAGTCTATCCTAATCTTTAAATATTTACTTATCTATTTGTTGGTTAAAACGAATATTCGTTTTCGGGTGATTAAAGGCATTGAAAACCGTTAATAAAAATACATTTCATAACTGGTATAAAAAGTGTCCCAGTCCACTATCAATAACGCTACATGAAATCTAAAGTTTAGTAAGATGGAAATATAGCTTACTACTACTACTACTACTACGACTACTGCTACGATTACTACTACTACTACTACTACTACTACTATTACTAATATAATAATAATAATAATAATAATAATAATAATAATAATAATAATAAAACTGTTAAGGATTTTATTGTGCAAATGAAAATGTTACGGAACAGAGGCGAAAAGAAAAAAAAAAGTTTTCAGTTTAATGAATCTTTGCTGTGTTACCACTTTAATCTACGAATCTAGGTCGATAAGTATCACATTCCAGATAATAAATTCACGTGTAGCCCAATCACGCGGGCCTTTAAATGTAACAGGAAACCACTCTAGGCAGTGACAGAAACCAGCACTGTCCCACCAAGGCTCTCTGCGGACAGATCGACACAGAAAACAGCGAAAACATCATCCGTCTACCGGACTAGAGTAAACACTTAGGCCATCTCATGTGTGGGCACAAGATTTATAGTTCTAACCGCCGTGGCTGAAAACTGGGATCTCTTTATCATCGACGCTAACAATAAAATATTTTCTGTGAAACAGGGATAATGGTCAGCCTGACGACCCTTGAAGACCACCGTAGTGATGTCGGTGAATATTACGAAACACCAGCATTGACTGACAACGAATGAGAGACAACGTTTGTAATATAATAGTTAAGGGGAATGATTGCCAGCAACGATAACTGGCGAAACATGTGGAGTTGGGATGTTTGTCATGGGGAGGGGCCAAGGGCGGGGGACTAGGGAGAGGTATCCTTATGATTCCCTTCGGTATCCTGTGGTATCCTCTGGAGCTCCTTAAAGACCTGCAGTCTCAGATGACTTCACTCAAATAGGTCGAGCTGTTGATTACCTTAACGTCAAAGAACTGCTATATTTTACACATCTATATGATTTCTGAGCTCAGAAACTTCAAATTTATAAGAAATGTTCAGTCAAGTGACATTAGTAAAATAAATTTGAAGCTTCTGCCTTTAACAGAATCATTAAAAGCAGTGCCAAGTGTTCTGCCTGAACGATGAATTGTGAAACTCTCCACTGTATTGCGAGATGTCCAGTGGCGGGGTCACACCAGGTTTTGGGGGTCAGATCAGGTTACAGTGACAGGTTCCCACGGCGCTGGACATGGTCGATGAGGGGAGATGAGGAAATAGAGAAAGAGAAGAATCGAAGAGGGGAACGAAACTAACTGGGGAAATGAAAGATGTAAAAAAAGATTCCGATGATAAGTCTGAATGGAAAAGTCGAGAAGCATCGTCACCATTTAAACAATCCCTGAGATTCGACAGTTTCTATTTACGGTTAATGTGAAATATTAAAATATTATTGCATGAAATAAGCAAGTCCTTATTACTGTTGTATTTTTTGTCAATCTTAAAAATCACTAAGTTTAGATACTTATGTAACTATTATTAATCCGAGGCTGGTGTTTACTACAAATTATTATTATTATTATTATTATTATTATTATTATTATTATTATTATTATTATTATTATTATTATTATTATTATTATTATTATGTAGTGATAAATTCTACTTGAAAAGCACACATAGAAAAGTCTCTATATTTGATTTAGGAAAAAGTACTGCAGTGAATAAAAAGAATATAATTTTTCGCCCCATCTTAATAATTAATTACTTATTGTACTTATTTCGAGCGTGAATGATAGCATCCTACCTTACTTGCATTAGAACTTATGCCTGTTCGAAATATTATTACTATGTTTAAGTCCATACGTATACTTTTAATTGGGTTTTCGCGAAACTGGACAGACCTATTTCAAACATGTCAATCTGAAAAAAAAGAAGAAAGGTGAAGTGGGCTTAATCTGATTATATTCTTTCGCAAATAAAGATAAACACTGATTGTTGCGCCTCTTACTATAGTCAAGACAGTGATGGAGAGGTGGTATTAATAATGACCCTTTTTAACAACAACAGGAGCGAAAACAGCTGCTGCAAGTATTATATTTTTCCAAATTTGTTACAACTAAAAATGGAATGCTTATTCCGTATCACCATTTCTCATGAATAAATTCATATTCTGGTGCTGAAATAATCAAGATTCTTATTTAGCACCAGAACAATATCTAGCCGGGTGTAACTGCAGCTGTACTTAATCTCTTGGGCGCCAACAGCAATATTTTCCAGGGGGGTGGGGTGGGTGGGGGGGGCGCCAGTGCACATCTTAATACCTACATGGATAGTTTCCGGTGTCAAGCAGACAAACACTTTTAGCTCACTTTACTAGCAGGTTCATTCCAAAAACAGTATCAGCTCCTGCATTTATTTACCGAATAAAGCAAATATATATATATATATATATATATTATATATATATATATATATATATATATATATATATATATAAATAATTTTTTCTCCAGGATTTCAGCAGGGGAGAGGTGGGGCAAGTGCCCCGCTTGCCCCTACGTGCGGCCGCGCATGTTTAACTTTTATTTTACTATACTATGCAGTAACTCTAATCCAATTCCACTGCTTAAGCAGTAATGCCACTTCTACTACCACCACGACAACTGTCACACTACAGCAGATGTGGAAACGAACTGCAGCCTTAGTAATGTGTTATTATAACGGTGTCTCACTGTTATTACGAGTGAAATGTGGTTTCACCTCTGTGTATCGTGACCACCGCCGAAAACAGATGGTCTTGTTTACTCAGCTATAATTCTTATAATGAAAAAATTCCTTGCAAATAAAACGCAACTACCGGAAAGTTACAGGATATACAGTTTACAGTGTTTTATGCTACGTGATTACTCTCAATAAGGACTTGTAATAAGGGATTGTAAAATCCATATTATCCCCAAGAAACTATAAAGCTCACTGAGTTAGGAGCTGAAAAACTTCCGCTTAAATTGGCCTATTTGCTATAAAACAACAACAATAGTAATAATAATACCTTTAGATATACATATATATATACATATATATATATATATATATATATATATATATATATATATGTATATATATATATATATATATATATATATAATATATATATATGTATATATATATATTGTGACATAGTGGGCAGAGTATCCGGGTCTGGATACCATTAATACTTGGTGCACGAAATCGTCAAAGATCTGTGTCTGGACACCATTAATATTTGTTAACCCAAATTGCCAAGTATCTGGTTACTACACTTCAATTTGTACTTGCTAGTACAAGAGACCCTTTTATTCCTGGGTCTGGGACACCCTTTGTACTTAGGTCACAGTTTGTTCAAGTACCTGGTTATTACTTACCTCAACAGGCAAGCAAGACACCTGACCCTTCATCACAAATACTAAACGACTGAATACTCTAAAGGTAAGAGTGAGCCCTTAAATAACTGAACAGTCAAGAAAACAATCAGTCTAAGTTCATTAAAATAGGTGTGAGGTAATCTTAATTAAAGGGCATCACTCCTGCTACAATTTAAAATCTAAGTATTTCCCTGATTCTGTTTTATTTGTGGGAAACGTCGCAATTATCACTCTATGTTTCTACCTAAACAAAAATAAAATATAATACTTAATTGCTATATACTGGTTTTGTAATAAAAATGCTCATATAAATTTTAAATAAAAAATTTTATTTCTAAATTCAAAATTTATAAGTGAAATTCACAATCTCAGGGAAATTTTTATTACTTGAAAACAAAAGTTTAATTAATTCTTGAATTAGTTATTAAGCAAAATTAAATCCAAGTTTATCAAGAAAATTAATTAAATTAAATCATAAAGCAATAATTAACTTTGAAATGAAATTCAATTAGTTACAAATTAACTTGCAAGTGTTAAATTTCAACAATTACACAATAATTTATAATTCAAACTAATTAAACAAAATAAAGACAATGCAAAAACATAATGCATAATACGAAAACAATTAAAGCATTGACAGTACAAACATTAAGCATATAAAATTTGGATATGTCAAAAGAACAAAGGAAAAGATAAATATGTTTTAAAAAATGATAAAACCTCGAAATGCACTTCAAAACATTTGTAAAAATACCTTATACACAGCTGCAGCTTCCATCAAAAGGCCTGTTACAATTTTACACTTTTTCACTATTTTCGTGGGCGCCTTCACGAACCTAACAGAAATAATACTATGTTCAGATTCCACAAACAACACATACTTTACTAAGAAATGAGTGACCAGCTCGTTACGTTAAGTTACTGAAACAGCCTCGCAACCGAGCGAGCGAGAGAGAGAGATTTTGAGAGAGAGAGAGAGCAATATTAAATTCTCTAATGCACGCCGCAATGTCTCAAAAGCGAATGAATGTTTTATATGCGTAACTATGCGTATCACGGTGGATGGGGGTAGTTGGGCGTACACGTCCGAGTCGAAAACATATTACGTCATCTCTATAGGGGCATCAAGAAAGGGGCCTCTTTGACTGCGTTCGCATATGTCTATGAATAAGGCTCCCTTGTGTTCCGTTACAGGCCCGACCAGGATGATAAAAAATTAGTTTAACTCATCTATTTTCAAGGGGTTGAATAACAGTGGGGCCTTGGAGGTCTTATGCGTGTTTGCGCCGATAAAGAAATCAGCTTAGCTAAGACATTCTCAAAGAGTGACAACAACCCTCTTCAAAAGGCTTATGAGCTTTCACTCTCTCTGTCTTACGTACTTAAAAATGAAAAGCGTGGATCACTTAAGACATGTTATCTTTAAATTTGGGAATCTGAACACACCAAAACATACATTTCATAACATGATACACAGGTTCTGAGGTGAAGTAATCGTATTACCACAATTATAATTGCATTATAAAACTTATACTATAAGAATATATATATATATATATATATATATATATATATATTATATATATATATATATATATATATATATAATGTGTATGCATGTATGTAAGTGCGTGCGTGTGTGTAACATTTAAGATCTTAGAATGGGTGGCATCTTCAGGACTCAGCAGGTCTTCTGGGACAAAGTTGCTAGTACCATACACTTTCTTTGACCGCCAGTCTGATACTGGTACCCAGTCACAGCTAGGTCAGCTGGCGGGAGCTGACCGGGATCGTTCCTAGTATTTCAAACATCAAACCCTTTCACCTAACAGTGGGTGGTTTCAGAAAAAAAAGTCAAACTGTTATTGGTACGTGCGTGGATATACTTCTTATGCAGTAAAATCGGCACAACAGTAGCCTCTTTTTTCACTTACACGAAATGCTCACCAGCAGCACAAAAACCACACAAACCTACCGTGCTCATGCGGTGTTATTTACTCTTATCATTTGCGTCAAAGATCTTGTACCATCCACAGTGTACCTTTAGAACAATGAGTGTTACAGGGATAAATTATGTGAATAAAAGAAAGTCGAGTCTCATATCAAAGAGTTTATTAAAGGACATTAAGAAATGTGTTAATAACTTGATATTTACACTATAAATTATTAAGAAACTTCATACGGCATCATGAGGTTTCTGAATGATATTTTAAAAGAAATAAACACTTTGGAGCCAAGGGATAAAGCTTCAAGAAACAAGCGTTAAGAGCAAGGTAAGGACTTTAAAAACAGGTCTGTGGGCTTAAGATCTTATAAACAGGGCTTCACAAATGAGATGACCCCTTAAGCCTGGAGGCGTTAATGTTAATTTTTTTGGAAAGAGATACTAACCTGGAATCTAAGAGCCATGTGGCTTCTTAGGATTAGATCTTACAGGATCGTGCAAACAAAAAGACATGTTTACAACGACAGGAACAAACGTCCCAGGCGAGAAAAGCCGGGTAAGTACTTCCAGACTTGACATGTTTTCGGCAAGTTTTGTAACTTGTTTTTGCGGATATCAGTCGCGCAAGACGTGTTAGTATCTTGCTTGGTTCATTTTGTTTACCCTCTCTTCCCCTGCTCTGAGCTGGAGTTAGTTGGGAAATACCCCTGCTGGTTTGTTATGGGATTCAGGTTTGAGTTTTGTCATTCATAGATGTGGCTATTTGATGACTTTAGACGCTGAATGAGCAGCAAGGTTAGACACAGTTCAGCTACGATATTTACTAAATTTATTGCAATTGGCTACACAACATTTACTATCCGATACCATGCACAATAAATTCCATAATATATATACTCTACGCAGGTCCGACATAAAATGTTGTTATAAACAAGTTTATATTAGATACAAAGGTAAGATAATATTCATATAACGCGTATTTGAACATTAAAATTATTCATTTACCAAATGGGAACAAAACAAAAGTTTTAATGTAGAACAGCAGCCGTTGAAATCTCATTTGCCATTTTTTTAGAAAAACTTTCATTTACAGATATTTCATCATGGATAAAGATACTTAACCAGATATAATGAACCGTTTTATGAGTATTTGACGTCTTATGTGCACTGATTATACTAAGATAATAAAGAATTTATTAAAATCTTTCGTTTACAGGTATTACATTTTCTGTATGGGAAATCGCAATCTAACAAACGGGAGTTTAAAAGTTCATCTACACTCAACACTGCGAAACTACATTTACGTAGTTCAAATTAGAGTGATGTAAACAGGTTAAACACTTGATCAATTTCTGTTCGAACGCTGAACGCAACAACCTTTAAAGAAAGTTCATCAGATTGAACACTTTCTCTATAATTTGATTATCAAAATCATGAAAATCAGTGATGATCTGTTTGAAGTGCCTGCCCATTGCACCTATGGCGTTCAAGTCAACTACCGCCCCAAAAGACCACTCACCATCGCATCAAGCCTGGGCATAAATATAAGATTTTATATGACGGAATCAAATAAAAGGTTAGAGTTTAAGACCCCAGAGACTAAATTTTGAAAACAAGCAAAGGGTCAGAGGTCCTTACGTAGGAGTTTGCCTGGTTAGATAAAAAACAAGGTTTAAGATTTCACGCGTTACTTGCTAATTTCGTTGAAAAACAAGGATTATAGACCATTTAGTCCATAAAGAATGAAAGACTAATAGCATTTTTCAGAGTTTAAACTATTATGGTTTGGGTATTGAAAATGAATAGAAATTTCTTTGGTCATATACATGGGAGATCCTTAACCGACAACAGAAAATATTTTTAGAAACAGCGATAACATAAATATTGCTGAAAGATTTTGTGCCGGATAGGAATAATGAACGAAAGAAGAAAGGAAATATAAGGACACCAACAGCTATTAAATAATTGTTATTGATGGTTTCACTAACAAGGGATCAATCATAGACGTTACCTTAAAGAGCACCAACGAACAGAAAGGATATTTCGATAAAGTAACTGAAATAACAAAATAAACAGTTCACACTGTGATAAACTCGAATTCCAGAAAGGGGAACAGTAGGAATACAGAAAAGGCAGCTCCATGTTTGTAAACGACAGCCCACACGACTTAGACTAAGAACACAAGAAAGAGGAAAAATAAAATTAAAAAGAAAAAGGTTCAACAAGCACGCGTCCAGTGTGAAGGTCTTCATCAAACATGAGGATTCAAGACAGCATTAAAAGAGAAATGCCTTCGCCTAGATAATCTCGGTGGATGTGAAGCTTCTGCAGTCTAGGATGGGGAGACAGAAAAGGAATTCTGAATAAGATGAAGCAGACGTACGGCAGCATGGACTCGGGCATTAAGCTGCGGCTTGTTGGTGTGGCAAGGTATGGAAGAGAGAAGGAAGCCTGTTGTGGATTCTGTCTATCCAACAGAATCGAGAGAAGGGGGAGGGGGGAAAGGAAGGGGTGGCAAAGTTCGCCGTCAGAGCCTAGATAAAAATCGGGAAGGGACTGCAAAGGTCAGGTTGTTAAATTTAGCGCATGCTCGGATGAGTCTGAGCTATTGATATGCACGATATTCGAAGGCTGATGATTGCGTTTGATTGATGGAAGCTTGACACACACACACACACACACAGCAGGATGAGAGAGAGAGAGAGAGAGAGAGAGAGAGAGAGAGAGAGAGAGAGAGAGAGAGAGAGTTAGGAGGAGGATAGGGGAATTCTGTGGTATATTGTGTAAACTGAGAAATTTACAAATCAATATAGTTAATACATTCGAGGCTTGACTATGTAATTGAACCAATTCAGCAATATATATCCCGAGTCCACAAATTGTTTCACTCGTAAACATTAACATTCATGAATTAAAATTCAGCATTCATATATTTTTATTAAGAAAACCAAATACTAAACGAGTATGAGGATAGGTTTCTATGATAAGACAGAAAACAAAAATATTATGAGGGAATCCCAATCGTAGGGGGGCCGATTACCCCTCCTGTGAAGAGATGCAATATTGTAGGAATCGAAGGAAGATCGAAGAAATGGTAGAATTCTAGAGCCAGTTAGAAAAGGAAAGGAAATAAGCATTACATCGCTCCTTATTATGCATATTCATTTTCTGAGCATGTGAGCCCAACGGCGGCATGGCGATCTTAGACGATGATTCGCATATTTTCATTAGTTTGCCAGCTGTATAATTACTCTTACTAACAGAAGATCAGATTGCGGTAACCGCCTGGATTATAGCAAGTTACATGGTAAGGAATATATATATATATATAATATAATATATATATATATATGTGTGTGTGTGGGGGGGGGGGGGTGGGTGTGTGTGTGTGTGTGTGTTTGTTCCTGAATGTGTAAGTATTCTCAGCATTTATGTCAGGGGATCATGGGCACGATGAAACAGACTAACAGACTTATGGATAACAGATATCATTATGCCAAGGTATTTACAATACGAACGCACACTCTTATAACACGTATTGTATATGGAATACTAAGATACCAGTTTGCGGTGCACTTTGACATTTTAGTTTATCCATAGGGTTCGAAAACAGTCAAGATGACCTTTGACCCTCGGAAATCTGTTTATCATACAGATAGATTAATCGAATCCTTCCTACTAAAAGGTTTTCTAAATCAATGTCTTCCCCTAATGGAGTTTGCACTTTTATTTAAATTCAAGCGAAAATTGATTTTAGCTGATTTCACTCAAGTAGGTCGTATAAGTTTACTCGTGCATGCATGTATGAGAGAGAGAGAGAGAGAGAGAGAGAGAGAGAGAGAGAGAGAGAGAGAGAGAGAGAGGAGAGAGAGAGAGAGAGAGAGGGGGGGGGGGGGGGGGGGGGGGGGGGGGGGGGGGGGGGGGGGGGGGGAGTGGTTCCTAAGCATAATACAAGAGCTGGAAGCTGGTGTGTATTTCATTACAAACGTCTACAAGAAGTTATCACATCACAAGGTATAAAATTTGTTCTCTTAAACACAATGTTTGTATGTATGTTTGTTTGTCTTGCATCCTTAATGAAAAAAGAACAATAACTTTTTACTCAATGCTAATCCCCCTGGCATAAACTCAATCATTATCTTTGTCAACATTACCATAATTACAATCTGTATTGTCATTTTTATTTTCATTATCATTATCCTCAAGCTCAAGAATATTATTCGGTATGCTACAGCATTCTAACATCAAAGCTACCATTGACAGCATTGTCTTTTCATAAACCACTGTCATTATTATTACCACTATGATCATCAGTGTTATCTTTGTCGATATACTAGTTTTCATCATCGTGACCGCCTTTACCGTTAGTACCCAAGATGACCGTCATCTCCATAACTATTCCCATCACAGTTGCTGTTATTCCAATTGTTATTGTTTCCATCTTCATTTCTAGAATCCTCATCATAATTAATATCACTTCCAGGATCATTATCTCCATGAACATCATCATCATCATTGCCATTATCACGAACAACCATCAGCTCTGTTTAAACTCTCCCTACCTTAACCGACCCAAGCGTGTACTGTTCCGCCGAGGAATAACAAAGGCAAGGTTAGACTCCCCTCTGCGATTCCTATCAGCACGTTATTAGTTCGTCTTATGAACTCTCGATTGTCTATCGTTAAAATCGAACCACTCAATACTTGTAAAAGGAAGGTTTTGGGGTTGCTCGAGGGCGCCCTTCTCTCTGCGAGGGGCTCACTGGAAAAGGCGACAATGTTTGCTGGAAAAGGGCGCGAGAATTCTCCACTCCGAAAAGGGCGCCAGGAGGCGCGAACCCTCCGATTCTTGCATGATTGCAGATAATTATAGCCCTCACCTTACTGGGCAAAGAGGGTGCAGTCTATCGCCATTGATCTCAGATAACACTAATAATATTGGCAGGTGCACATGCACGGAACAGTTAAAAACTTGGTGCTTGGTGAGGGTGACACACAAAAGGGAGGAATATATCACGCAGTTTCTGCTTGCTTCACTGACAAAGTATCTGGTGAGGTGCGCTGGCTGCGATACTGGTTATTTTGGCTATCGATCCCCAAAGTTAGTTTGTGGTTGTGGCAATCTAACTAGTATCTTTTAAACTGTCTCCTCTGAACTGTAGGTAGTTGAAATTATGTTCATCTTAAAATACTAATTTGAAGTCCGTTTGGACTCTGAAAAAGCATGAATATTATTTATATCTTAAAGGGAATAAAGTGGCTTGGTCACAAAGATTTTTGTGTGAACTCTGAGCCTTTACCATCCGTCGTATGTTAAAAGGGTAAAATTAAAGTAGTAATAATATAGAAAATAAATGTGGCCGTCCAATCATTTCGGTAGCGCATCATTAGATGACCTGACCCTCCCTCTCATCTGATTTTTGTTATTTGTTTTTATTTCAGCTGTTAATCAGTTAATTTTTTCCCACAATCAAGGCACGTTATGCTAATCTTTTGAATCTACTTTTCAGAACAACCTTTGTGTTCAGAAAAACAAATGGGCACTTCTGGAAAAATCCATTTACGTGCATCAGTTCTGATCATTCATGCTGTGTTTGCTAGAAGGATTCCTTGGTCATTTTTCATAGGAACTAAATTGTAGATCTTTTACAAATTACCTAAGAAAGAAAAACAAGCAGACATGTATTAACAGTAGCAGATAATCAATACCTACAAAAAAAAAAGAAACAATATTCCTCATGACGACAAGACAAGTTTCAGTTTACAATCATCATCTGTTAATTTTATCTAGCAGCACTCTGTCTCTTACATGCATATCAGTCAATAGCCTATGCAGCATCGAATATCAATCAACAATCTCTACATGACTTTCTGTCTATAACGGCGATAGCTTTCGTGGAATGAACAACACGTATAGACTGACCGTAGTCTAAAGTGCCAGACTCTTCCACTGACCCCTACATAATAACTTACTAAAGAAAGGGGATATATTGGTCGAAACTTCTGGTTGGTTTGAAACGTCCCTAAGATCGGGACATATTATCTCGACCACCTTACATATTCCTGTTTGTTTTGATGTATGGAGGTATACCAGCAGCAGGTATAACTCAGTTATTGTGATGGGTAGTTGTATGTATATAGCTCAGATCTTTAAAAAAAATAAGACTTATCGACTGGTGGCGTAATTTACCTCTTTCTGATTTCTTTATAATATTTAATAAAATTATTTTAACCTAGTCTGCTGTTGTTCACCTAATCCCTAAGACAGATGATCAAGCATACGGAATTTGACCTATAGCTATTCTTTTTTCATTGGAACACCCACTGAATATCCAGTTTTCATGTTAGGAACTTAAAGCTAAACGTCATCACTGGTAAGATGAATATTCGAAGATGATCGGTGACACTTCGAGGTGAAAAAGAAGTCAGCTCAACTCTCCTGATACCTTATAGAGCATCGTCATCATTATGAAATCATTTTGAGTAACGTAAGGTAAGTAGGTCTAAGAAATATTTTTATTTATTTCCCTCATATATTTATTATTAAAAACCAGAATCAGAAATGCAGAGTCAGTCCTTTGAAGATCGTATTTTTATTAATGTAGAGTGATCTCAACTTCAAGAGAAACACAAAATCAAAGAAGATTAATTTTGGACTCAATTCTCATTAAATTCTTCGGACAGCACAGAATAGCGACAGGTATATTGTTGATGGACCGATAATGTTCTTATTTTCTCCAAGAGAGAGAGAGAGAGAGAGAGAGAGAGAAAAGAACATCTTCCTCTGAGCTGGACCATACCTAGTTTCCTCCTTTCCGCCTCTTCCAATACTTCGCCTGTTCCATGAAACCATTCCTTTCCATTTCCTTCAAGCAGAGCATTCATGAGGCTGCATGCCCCTCAAAACAAAATAAAAGGCCAAACAAATAAAACTAGCAAATTAGAAAATTCATTATGAACTTCCTCACCAAATCCGCGAAAATATTTTGAGGGAAGGCCAAGGGTATAAGAAGGGAAGTTTTTGAGCAGCAACTCGGAATGGCGTATATTTCCTGTTAGGGGAAGGATGTATGGAGCACGTTGTGAGGGTGAAGCTTCTATAGAGTGTGTTTTATTTTATTTATTTATTGTTTTGCATATTCAGGTATATAGTACTTTGCTTGTTTTTACTTTTATTTTTATTTTTTATACATGATGCGTTCCACGAAAATGGATGTGTTTGGTAAAATACGATTGAGGCTGAATTTACAATTTTCCTGCAAGGAAAATAATCCGTAATTATAAAATGAAGATTATAAATACTGATGTTATAATAATGTTATTGAATATGAATTATATGGAATTTTTTCCTTGAAAATTACCGGATGAGCTTCCAAGTTATATTCCGCTATATTTTTCATTAAATTAGGCAAGGGGACTAACATTTTATTTTTCGTTTCATACGATTCTCTATTTCTTAGAATTACCGACTGACAACACTATCGGACAATGAAGGTTACTCGTATGACACTCAAAATTACTGCAGAAGTGTCACTCGTCGCTTGCAAAGCTAATCTAATCTGAATAGTCAAAACAGCAACTACTATGAGATCTGTTTAGGAGAAAATAAAATTCTGAAACTGAAAGTCTTAATACAAGAATAAATTATCTATCATCACTAATCCATCATGACTTGGTAGTTGCTAAAAAGATATCGCAGGGTAAAGGGTGGAATAATGACATCAACACTTAAATTTGACTATGATGACATCGTACCATGATAGGTGCAGTGAGATTCTTTACATCTATTCAGACTGAAGATACAGCGACATGACAGGGTATAATATCACCAGCTACTGATTAAAATGACGTTCTTGATTCATTGTCGGTAAAAGAACTAAGAACGAATGAATGGATTTTGGGAAATAGGGAATAAAAATCTACACAAAAGTATTGTCTAATATTTTTGAAAGAGAAAAAAGTAAATGGAGTGAGAGAAGGACATGGATTCTAACGAGGATAGAAATGAAATCCTCGCCACTAAAAAAATTAAAAAAAAGCGTAAAAAATAATCATTGGAGTATTCTATAATGCCCCAGAAAAGCAGGTAACGGAAAAATTCTTTCACTTAGCTATGGAGGTAAAAAATGTCAATTTATACTGGGACTGATGAGTGGGTTGAATCAGAATGAAAGGGGGATTTGGCGGCCTGGCAGGAATTAGGAGGCAACTCATCATAAATGAGTACCACTCACTAACTGCAAAGACGAATGTCTTCCAATGATCAAAATAGCGCCTATAAAAGAGAGAGAGAGAGAGAGAGAGAGAGAGAGAGAGAGAGAGAGAGAGAGCATGCTGCCGTCTATATAGCGGAAAATCTCAGAAGAGGTGGGTGGGTCGCTATCGGACAAAATTGCCTACGAATCGTTCATCAAAATAATGGAAACAAAAGACGAAATACCTCTAGAAATGTGAAAAATATCTATACGGGAACAAAGAAGGCCAGTATTATTGTTGAAGAGTTCCACATCTTTATTGCCACATGTAAAATATGATACAAAAGCGGTGACGCTGCTCACCACAAAACGGTCGGAGTAGATTAGCCACAACCAAAGACTAGGAAAAGAATTCGCATTTGAAATGTTCAAGATCAGTCTGAAGTAATTCAAAGTAATTTGGTCGGCCAAGATGTCGACGGAGGAAAGTGAATGAACGGAAATACATTAGGAATTCTATCTAGCGAGGTAATGAGCTTGACTAAATTACAGGATCATCATGATAAATTTACTCTTAGATTAGTGTTAGCAGAAGAAGAAAAAACTATTCAAGCTAGAGTAGGAAAAAATATACAAGGAAATGACAACAACGGTTTGGTGAGTGATTAAATTTCTGATTGATTTGTTATTAAATTATGGGGTGTGGCAACAAAACGACTTGGTGAGTCAAGTCCTGGATGCAGGTAAATTCCAGAAACATGCCAACACGGTTATTCTGATGTTCTCTTATTACTTACCAGGTTTACTAGCCATTTTTTGGGTAAAAATGTAATATTTTCGAAAATCAATTTCACTCTGAAAATAAACGGTATATCTAAGTCGAACTTGCATAACGTGATTTGCAATTTGCAATTAGGTTTGAAACAGGTAATACAGAACATATCAGAAATATTTACCACTTGATTCTGTTTATACAAATGAATGAAGTCATGTTTTCACATACGAATTTCCTATAAGCGCAATACTGTTTCATTCATGCAATTATATTTGTCCCAAAACATATGTTCCTAATTTGGATTGTAATGCTTCCGCACATGTGCGTATAAACATTCAGGCATTCTTGTAGAAAATGCGAGGGTACATTCTCTCCCCACCCTCCTTGGATATACTATTCACAATGTCTAAATTAAGACTAGGAAGAGATACAAGAGCTATAAACTTTCGGAAGTATTCTGGAGCGAATGGAAGGGACTGTCTTCTTCAGACAGGTCCTCTGAATTGCAAATGCAACGACTGTTCTAGTTGATGCTTCCACCGGTATTACTCCTCCAGGCTTTCTCTCGCTTGCATCGTCTTGCGACGACCCCCATGTATAGGACTTGTTTCGTACGGTATGGTCCCAGTGAGTGGGAATAATGACGAATAGCTTTACTGAACATCTTTTATTTGTTTATTCAGTTACGTTCCTTTCATGGTAACAACATTAATGATTATATTATGCAAATAAGAACATGTATATTTTTATTTTTATATTTCTTCCCTTAAAACATAACCACTGCTTGAAAGAAGACGACAGCAATACCTGCCTGTCATATTGTAACTGCTGAATGGTTGATGAACCTGTATCTCTTATTTACTTTTTCCCATCCAACGATCACCTGGCATTTAGTTTCAAGAATGTTTATGTAGATCTGTTTCATATTTCAGTTCAACTATCGCTCTCATTATCCATGTTCTTAGCACCCAATTATCTGAACGTTACTCTTGCTTCCATTGTTTTCGCGCTCGGCTACTAGTCCGGCGGTCCGAAGTTCGATTCTCGGCTCCGCCAGCGCGGAAACAGAATTTATTTCTTGTGATAGAAATTCGTTTCTCGATATAATGTCGTTCGGATCCCGCAATAAGCTGTAGGTCCCGTTGCTAGGTGACTAATTGGTTCCTAGCCACGTAAAAATATCTATTCCTTCAGGCCAGCCCTAGGAGTGCTGTTAATCAGCTCAGTGGTCTGGTAAAACTAACATATACTTATCTTGCTTCCATTTATTCTGTCTCCTCTTGCTAAAACTTTCAGCTCCTTCTCTAGTATGGGGTTTCTCTTTACTATCTTTCATAGAACACTGCATCATTTGCATACATCAGACATTATTAACTCTCCTCGCATTAAAATTTTCATCGCTCAGTTTTTCCCTTGCTCCTACTGCCCTTTGTCTGATTTCTCAAATCAGTCTGTTCATAAAAACATCATGGAGTATGGCGCAAGACGACACCTTTGTCTTAGCGCCTATTCACTCATGACCAGTCACTCTCTCACCTACGAATACTGCCACAGATTTCACATTAACAAGAATATTGAACGTTTAATTCTATGTCCATAAATGCCTTATGCAAACATTTTTCCTTTATCTTTAAACGTTTCACATAACTTTCATAACAGACAGTTGCTCAACGTACACAAACTTCTTTGTCTAAACCCACACTGTTCTTCTCCAGTGAAAGCCCGTGTCATTTGTCTTACTCCCTCAGTTAGAATCCTACCGTACATGTTCATGAGTAAGCTATGTAATATTAGACTTCTGTCATTTTTACAGTCTTTTCTGTCGCCCTTTCACGTAGACATAGGGTTGATTATTTCGCTCACCAATCCCTTTAAAACGTTTCTCTCATCCAGACGTAACTCATATACCCTAGCCAAATACTCAAAACCACTTTCACCTCGTGCAACAGACCTTCACCAGTAATTCCATAAATTCTTGTTGCCTTTCCATTCTTCAACCTCCAAATTTCCCTCCTATAGACCTCAAAAGCCAATTCCAAAATCATTCTTAGACTTATTATATTATTCCTTACCAAGCTTCCATTATTCAGCTCAGCCTCTCTTTTCTTTTCAACAGTCAACAGTTCCTCAAAAAACTAACTTCTTTGACCAAAGAGTGAACTTTCCTCAGAAAGCAATTCTTCAATATTTCATATATATGTGATAAGTTTATATATTTATGTATGTATATATATATATATATATATATATATATATATATATATATATATATATAAATATATATATTTATATATTTGACGGCCACAGCAGTCAAATGGACAAGAGGTGATTAAGAGTTAATCCCTTAAAGGAAGTGGTGTGTGAGATGGGGGGGCATGTATGCCTGTATTTAATTATGATTAGAACTTATTACAATATATATATATATATATTATATATATATATATATATATATATAATATATATATATATATATATATATAACATTCTTCAATGTGCATATGTATGTTTTAATTTTTATATATTGTTTTATATATATATATATATATATATATATATATATATATATATATATAAAACTTATAACATATATATGCATCATTGAAGAATGTTTTATATATATATATATATATATATATATATATATATATATATATATTGTAATAAGTTTTAAATCATAAATATCAGGCATACATGCCCCTCCATCTCACACACCACTTCCTTTAAGGGATTAACTCTTAATCACCTCTTGTCCATTTGACTGCAGTGGTCGTCTACTCACAGATTAACTTGGTGTCGAGAAATAGTGCGACTCAGGAGGGCATGCTGCCTGGTTGAGAGAGGATAACCAGCCGCCATATTGGGTCCCTGGACTTTATGACTAGCCTCGTTGCCTTGCATGACTGCATGGGTGAGAGGTCGTAGAGGGACAAGCAGTACTGCCTAGCAGGATGCTGGTCAACTCTCTCCAAACTGGTAAAATGCGAGAGAGCACTGCGGACGAACTTATACTCTTTCACACCTTCGGACGAGCTAGTCTCGCATACACCCCTCCTGAACTACTGTTCCCTTTGAGACATGCTGCTGCTAAGCCTATGTATACTTTTGTTGTGAATCAATATTCCTTCCCTATTGGCGCCCCTGAGCAATACGAACTCCAATCTTCCATTATCTCCAATAAAGTTGTAAGTTTATAGCAGTCAGTTTATGTCAGTCTCCGACTTAATTTCCTTTTCATCTTCCTGATTGATTCCTGTGTTGTGTTATAATTGTGTTGTCTTATAATCGTATTGTGCTATAATCATATTATTTTTTCATTGTATTGTGTTACCATTGTACTGTGTCTTAGTTATATTGTGTTTTATAATCTATGCTAAGTTATAATTGTATGGCGTTAGTGGCTATCAGCGAAAGATTATACTGTTGTGAAGTAGCATAATTGTCCTCGTGTCAATAATCAGAAATGTAATTGATCAATAATATAACTTCTTTCCTTGGTAACTAATCCGTGCTGTAATTGCTCTCCATTTTAATGACTAACATAAGTCATTCCTTATGCGTAATAGTCATCCATGACTATTACGCAAACCTGCTCAAATTCAAATCGCTCTCGTTACTGGCTTGTCATTGAGTCGCTGAGGACTCTGGATTATCGCCTTGTGTGTGCTCCGGAAAACTTCCTCCTTCTTTGTGTCTCCTATGTGCCTCATGTCTGGAAAATAGCCACCTGTCCATCTACTTCAAGATCTAATCCACCGCTGATTATTATCTGTGTTACAGGGCCCTACGTCCCCTTTAAATCCATATGGTGTAATCTATTCTTTCTAATATGATTAATTATTTTTAATCAAGCTAACCTTAGAGTTTACATAATCATGACCTAATCTTAAGTAAGCCCTTAGCCTAAGTATTTATTAAAATGGTTGCACCTCCTCATCCAGGTCATTGTCAAGTAGATTCAGGTTATCCCCCAACAGTTGCGTACTCCCCCGGTACAATAGTATTAAATATATATATATATATATATATATATATATATATATAGATATATATATATATATATATATACAATTTCGTACGTTAGAAGTTAGCCCGCCTTATAGGCCATCGCCTGGATAAATGTTTGTGTGTACGTGTGCGTGTGTGTGTGCATAAGAGAGGGAGAGAGAGAGAGTGAGAGATCCTTTTCATAATGCCATTCACTTCTGAAGGCGTAAGAAATACGGCAACATATTTAACCCCTCTGATTTCTAGACTCTTGAGCTTCACCTCGACAAAAAGACGAGGTCACCAGAGATCACGGGGTACGAGTCAATATAGTAGCGAAAAGACCCATTGTGTCCTTGACGGTGCCTGTCGTAGGGTTTGATGCCCGACTAAAAGGCAGAAGTGACTCAACTTGTATGTAGAGCTTAAGTCTACGGTACACCGGCCCCTGTCGTCTTCCATGCGGCATGAGAATTATTCTTTTGTTCCGGGGGGGTCGCTAGGGAGGGGTGTCGGGGGGCAGATGGTCACCTGACATTTATAAAGGTGCTACGCCCTCTTACAGGGTCCGCGACTGACTGAGTTTTTTTTTTTCTTTTTTTTTTTTGGCGTGTGTGTGTTTGTGTACGGCTGTTGCCGGGTTTGTTTGTGGTATTGAGTTAGGCGTAGACAAATGGAGGGTCTGAGCTTTTTCTTGTTGCAGCTGTTAGAGGAGATGGGAAGTAAAATTATGCTTTATATTATAGTAGAGGCTTTGTTTTTTCACCCTTGGTTTTTGTAGTTCTTTTCAATTTCCCTTCAATTTTTTTTCCGATGACCTGATAGAAATATTTTTGAAGGCAGGATGTTCCGCCTTAAAACGTTCGAGGTCTCCAGTTTACTACGGAGAAAGGTGAGTCCAAGAACATGAAAATACTAAACATAAGTAAATAAAAGTCAAAGAAAGACAAAAGGAACTAGAAAATCAAGATATTTTCCAAGACGTGCTTCAGTCATGTCAGCACTCAACTGAAAAAAGAAGAAGAAGAAGAAGAAGAAGAAGAAGAAGAAGAAGAAGAAGAAGATATCGCAGTGTCCTGCAATTGTCTTGGCGCGAACTGCCGGGCCAAAACAAGAGGACCGACCGGACTTTTCGGACATTTCCCAGACCGCATGATTGCCTTCAGGTAGATGACACTAAGGAGTGAGAAAGTGGTCACACAACTTCGAATTAAGTAAGCCATTATTATTTTCCTCCTCCCTTTTTCATTCTTCTCGCCACAAACTCTTAAATCGGTGCGGAAACAGGATATTGATTGTTATTTTTTTGCTTATTTTCATAAAACGGTGTTTTGGGGAAATTTATCATTTTGCCGTGACTCTTCGCTGCATTTCCTAAATATCGCAAGTTTTGTAATGGTTTGGAACCCT
Source organism: Macrobrachium nipponense (assembly GCF_015104395.2). Classification (NCBI taxonomy): domain Eukaryota; kingdom Metazoa; phylum Arthropoda; class Malacostraca; order Decapoda; family Palaemonidae; genus Macrobrachium; species Macrobrachium nipponense. Next base: position 75,996,961 of record NC_061100.1, on the reverse strand, counting down.
CATAATTATTTGTCCGATGTGAACACCGGTTTCTTTTTTTTAATATTGTTGTGTTTATTTTTCATTTTCTGGACATATTTCTTTCATAACAATATCTGAAGTGTTTCACAATTTATCACACTAGAAACCAGAGCAAAATATAAACGTGAGTTGGTTTAATCTGACCGATCTACAGTATTTATGTTGAAATAGTTTACGTTTTTCAAATTATTCCCGGCTTGTCTGCAATGTACTTTTGTATTTTTGCGTTAAATTAGTCGATTTACTCTTACAATTAAATAGGCCAATAATTATACACCACACATATATATAATATACATATATATATATATATATCTATATAGAGAGAGAGATATATAGTATATATATCAGATAATATAAAATAATATATATAAAATAGTATATCTTTATATATTATATAGATATGTGGTGTTGTTGTGCTGTGTGTTTTAAGTGTTTGTTTATATATATATATATATATATCATATAGAATATATATATATATTATATATATATATATATATGTGTGTGTGTGTGTTGTGTGTCGTGTGTGTGTGTGTGGTGTGTGGGTGGTTTAAGTGGGTTTATATACAATATCTTATAATATATATATTATATATTATATATTATATTATCTATGATATATATATGTGTGTGTAGTGTGTGGTGTGTGTGTGTTTGTGTTGTACTAACTTTTTTCATAGTCTTTTTTATTCAACCGCTTTCCATATAATTAGAATGGGAATTATTCCTTGGACATGAGAAACTAAAGGGTACCAGCGCTATTAAAGGGAAAGAAAAAAGATGCATATTACTCAATATTTAAGAATATTTATCCAGTAGTGACATAGTATGAATTGGACAAAAGCTAAGAGGCTGTGTCACTGAGTACGTGACAACTCATGAAAAGTTCTGGAAAAAAAAAGCAAATCTACGGAATGTAAATCGT
>NC_061100.1:75988512-75993512 GCF_015104395.2 Macrobrachium nipponense | reverse complement strand
TAGCATCAGCTCGTTATACGGGGTTTATTGGTCTGCATACCAGATCGCCTTGGTTAGGCCAGGGCATGAGGTGACGTCACGGGGCTCATCAGGTACGTTCTCTGTGACAAGGTGATGGAGTAGGTCTTCTCGGCAAGGTAAGAACAGTGAGAGAGAGAGAGAGAGAGAGAGAAAGAGAGAGAGAGAGAGTCTTGCCGTGAGGCTGAATACTAAGAGAGACCATTAACTGATGATGAAGAAGAGGGATGGACTATTGTGTGGAACAAGAAAAAGACGAAAAAAGGAGGAAAACATTAAGTGGGCAATGACACATGCGTTTGGAGAACACTTTTGAGTTAATGACTAAGCTTCTAGGTTCCGTCAGGACGTTAAGCCATTGAAAACATTATTTCACGTCATAACACAATGAAATCAGTCAAAGATTTCATATAAACTGTGAAGGGAACAACTGATGTTCTGGCCAAGGAAGGCATAAAATTAATGTCTAAAACAGATCGTGTCCTAAATGATGTGAGTACTCAGAATGAATAAAGAGGTATTTTGTGCTATTAACAGAAGTCACTGAATGGTTGAAGTTCATTCTGAGGATGAGCTAGAGTGTCTATTCAGGTTGAGCAACAAATTCTTTGTTTCTCAGAAGCCTAGTTGAGCGTGAAACCCAGTTCACCGATCAAACTGAAACTTGAAGAAAATAGACAAAGAAAGAGAATGGAGAAAAGGAAGTAGTTGAACCTAGCTCCAAACGCGATAGGACTATCACTGGAAGACATTTGTCTTGTAGGTTTTCGGATCATGAAAGAGAATATCAAACCTTGGCAGAGGTAAAAAAAAAAAAAAAAAAAAAAAGTGCCTTAACTTTCTTCGGCGGAATCTAGCCTTCTGTACAGAGTTTAAATCTATATGGATCTCTCAGCCATGTCTCATAAAACTCTCAGCCACGGCCCATGAAACTTTTTAGTCATGGCCCGGAGAGTCCTGTGTTGTTGACACCTATAGCGATGCCAGACGCACGATCATGGCTAACTTTAACCTTATATTAAAAAAACAAAAACCTACTGAGGCTGGAGCGCTGTTCTTTGGTATATTTGATGATTGGAGGGTGAATGATCAACATATCAATTTGCAGCCCTCTAGGTTCAGTAGTTTTTATGTTCTGAGCGCGGACAGTAAAAGTGCGGACAGACAGACAAAGCCATCTCAATACTTTTCTTGTATTAAAAAACTAAAAAGACAGATATTAAATCTGAGAAATATTAGGATTGCTGGTCTCCATGTAATAAACGTGAGAAGTGGTGGCTTGTCAAAAGTTACGGGGTACCTCAAGAAATGCGTAGGACGCACTAACTGCAGTGAAGCTTTTGTAAAATGTAACAGAAAAACAATCCAAACAAGGGAGGAGAGAGAGAGAGAGAGAGAGAGAGAGAGAGAGAGAGAGAGAGAGAGAAGGAAAATAATAAGGTATCAATAATTATTCTTTCAAATGGACAATTAGTAATTATAGAATGCTAAGAAATCTGATGATGACTAACGCTACTAAAGAATAGTCCCCTTATTTAAATAATCATCTGTCTTAATATTAGTATATATATATATATTATATTATAATAGTATATATTTATATATATATATATATATAATATATATATATATATATGTAATTATATATATATAGGTAATATATAATATTTATACATACGCACACACAGATATATATACATATATATGTGTGTGTATATATGTATGTATATATATGGATATACAGAGCTGGTAAGTCTAATGTAGAAAAGTATGTGTTGATTAAATTACTATTGTGATCAAAGACCGAAGGCTGATATGTGGGGTACATTTAATCTTGGATTTCTAAAATATCTTCCAAGCCTTTCATCATCCTCAGCTGTAAGACTTTCTCATCAATAGACAAATGATAAGAAATTTCTGGACAATGGGAGTGATATTGTTGTGCAAAGATAAAAAAGCAAATGCGGAATGAACGCACAAGGAGGAAGTTGGTCTATCAACTCTTCTCATTCCGTCACTCTTTTTCTTCCGTGATCTTAAAGCAATATTTCTCTCATAGATTGGTAGCCTTCTTTTCTCTCTATATTGTAGAATTAGAAGAAAAAGAAGAGGAGAAAAATTTGAACGCCGGACGTCTATGAATAACCGTGGTATTCGTCGGCAGAAAATGGCTTGTGGTTTCATGGTCTCCGAAAGCGCTTCACCGCGGCAAAGAATGCATAAACTGCGCGGGAATTTTAAATTTCAATAATGCATTAGCAATATCAAACTCCTCTGTCACAGGACTGACGATGAGATAATTTACATCATAATTCTCTCATGTCTTAAACTTACTATATTCATAAATAAAGTAAAAATAGCCCAATGTTATCTCGAAAGATATATATATAAATATATATATATATATATATATATATATATATATATATATATATATATATATATATATATATATATATATAGATATCAATAGAGGGATCCACAGTAATATCCTTGTTTATCTAGTTTATAATATATTTAGGAAATATATACAAAGCTTAAAGGTTCCGTCCATCCTCCTATGGACTTGATCACTAAGCAAATGAGACACGGTATTGGTGAAGAATTCAAAATAAACATAAAACAAACAGACAAAAATATTAACAAGGTAAAACAAAAAAATATTTTTTTGTCTGTTTGTTTATGTTTATTTGGAATTCTTCACCAATACCGTGTCTCATTTGCTTAGTGATCAAGTCCACAGGAGGGTATGGACGAAAGCTTTAACGCTTTCGTATATATTTCCATAAATATATTATATCTAGATAAACAAGGATATTACTGTGGACCCCTCTATTGATTTCTTAGAAGCACGATACAGTGTTTTATATTGCTATATATATACACACATATATATATATATATATATATATATATATATATATATATATAATATATATATATATGTGTGTGTGTGTGTGTGTGTGTGTGTGTGTGTGTTTGTGCGTGTGTGTGTTTGTGTAATAAAAAACCACACATTCCCCTAGAGGATGTTGCCTCGAAAGGGTTAGACTTCCAGTTCTAAGGAAATCTTATGGAATGAGGTTACAACCCCTAACCTCCTGTGCCCTAACTACCAGGTATCTAATTCAGTATTCAGGTCAATGGACCGTTGTGTCTTGATGCTGTATGAAGTTCTCTTTGGTATGTTTTATCCAGTTAAGAGATATTACAGCGAAGAAATTTCATTTGTATGGACATGTTATCCTTCCTTTGGAGGTTCCTCTTCTGTTTAGCATTTCTCGGTCGTGACCTAGTCTCTGAAGTTTATTCTCCAAACTGCAGATGTTTTCTATGGCTTTTGCATGAACATAATTCCAATCTGATCAGAATCCGTCCAGCAGCTGTGAATAACAGAAATTCTGCCTTACAAGTGTGTCCTGATGACAGCGGATAATGTCTCATCAGGTAAAGGGAACAATTGCCCATAATTATGGGGCTTACCTCATTTTTCCCTGAAACAGATGTTAACGAGAGCTGACTGCAAGCCACTTCATATTAAAAGAATTTCTTTCGTCACTGTTTGGTTATTGAAAGGACCCAATGGAGTGGTAACCAATACACGTGTACCCGCTGATACAGGGGAACATTGAGACGAAGGAAAAAAGGTGGCAAACCCATAAGGATATAAGGAGAAAATGATAAATTTGTAAGATTTCGGGTACAGAGGGCATTTACCATGCTATTTTTTGTTTTCTTTTTAGCGAGTAAAAATCTCTCTTCACTCAAGATTAATATTTTTCACTGGAATTAGATTAACGATATATTATATGGAACTTTGGCCAATACTAATCAATTAATTCCTGTGACAATAGACGCCGAACCTTTTATAGATACATAGGGACAAAACTTAATGTAAAAGGTAGGTGATAATTTTATACAAAATATGATTCACATAAATTACCACATGTTCCTAAACTTACGCTCTCATTCAGGTTTATTTGGGTTACCACACTTAGTATAGACTAACTTCTGAGCGACAGTTTATTTCGCTATACAACCTTTATTAGTTCTGATGAGCTTTGTACCTTTGTTACGGATATTGAAAAAACTTTATAAAATTTCATTTTGATAAGAACAAAAGAGATTTCGACCCAAAATCTTCTTATTACTTAGAGAGACATTAAACTAAGAGTTCCGGTGAACCTTTGCTTTTATTATGCTTCGTGAAGGATTTATAAATGTTTGTTTATTAATGTTTCGTTAATAAAAAATTCAAAAGAAGCGAACCAAGAATTCGGATGGAAAAATTCAGCTGTCAAAAAACGTGCAATATTTTCCTATTCCCTCGACAGACGTCAACCGGTTTGCCTGTAACGGAAGTGTTGCATGCTATGGTTTTGCTATGCCTGTTCGAAAACTTCACAGTCAAAGTTTGATTGCACGAAAATCACCAGATTTAGATCCCAGCTTCTTGGAAAGGGGAATAGTTGGGCGGGGTATGTGGGGAGGGGTGGAGGTAGGAGGGTTGCAGAGAGCCGAGAAGTGTTCCATGTGTGATAATCGTGAGAAAACCTTAACGGGCAATTGCGGTGTCGCAGCATCTATCATCAACAAGTCTCCTCGGAGGAAAATCATGTCTTTAGACGGCCATAAAACAAAGAACAGGAGCCGGAAACTGGGAGATGATGACATGGGACGCATTATAATGACACGTCTGCGACAACAAATAAATTCGTATACATTGCAGGACCACACGACACAGGTTTAGAACGATGTGGGACGTGCTCTTAAAATTTTTCATCGCCGACAAAGTTTCCGATTTTAATTTAAAAGGTCACGCTTCGTGCATATCCATGGGTGAATGGGTCTTCAAGGATTCAACATAAGTGAGAGGAACTTAATAACCCTGTTTTTAACATTTTGGAATAAAACTAGGATTTTAGCAATGTACAAGAAAATTCGTTAGAACTCTTGTTACGGACGAAAAATGCGGACCTCAG
>NC_061100.1:75966012-75983512 GCF_015104395.2 Macrobrachium nipponense | reverse complement strand
GCCAGACGCACGATCACGGTAATTTTAACCTTAAATAAGATCAACACTATTGATGCTAGAGGGCTGCAATTTGGTAAGTAGTATTTAAGATCTGATGGCGGACAGAAAAAGTGCTGACAGAAAACGAGGACGGATAGGCAAAGCTATCTCAATGGTTTACTTTTACAAAAACCAAAAAATGTCAAATATTCACATTCAGACTAACGATTTCATACCTTGATATCGTTCCCTTTATCTGTACGGCTGTAGATGTCTAGTTTATTAATTAATTATCTTTTATTTGTTATTTTTTTAGAAAATAAAATTTTTTTACATCTAAAGTAGAGCATTATATACACAGTGATCCAGTGGTCTTTGGTCCCTTTAAAAGGGATTATTCGTGGCTTATACGGCAATAAATGTTGCTGTATGCATTTTTTATGAGAATGTTCTGTTCACAGTTGCAGATATAAACTATTTTTTTATACATTGTATTAATACAGTAAAAAATTAATATATTGATTATGTATGATTAATTCATTTTTATTAAGAGAATCATGATACATTTGTTACGTGAACGCAAGAACCAGAGTATACAATTATAAACAAACACACAATTACAAAGAAATTTTCTATATTTTTCCCAATAAATTTAAAGGAAAATGGTCATGACTGTATAAAAGAAGGATTTCTGAAAAGAAAGATAATGCCATTATTATAATAGTCCAGGCAGCCTGGAATCTACGTTTCTGAGTTATGAATCAAAAGAAACAATTCTCATTTAGCAAACGGTACAAATCAACATTCGAATCGCGAGAGGTATTCGAGCGAACAAAACAAGATCTCAGACGTATAGCAGTATGATTGTGGTGATTACCTTCCGCGATAACATCTGCCTGATCAAGATAAGATGCAGCAATATAAGACAGAGACATGTCATTAGAAAAGCTTTCGGTGCAAGTGAAGCTCTCATCTCGGTGTCACGATTTTCTGCTGCAGCATCATGGAACGGAACTCGTTCCTGCGACTGAAACTTAGAAAATGACAAGGTCTCCTTCTTCGCCTTTTCGCCTTCATTAGGATAGGAGGTCTCGGGACTTTAATCCTTCATTATTTTTACGTCTCCATTTCTACCGGAAGATCATGGTTCGCATTTGTTCGATAGAGTTTGTAGAATGATTCTTTTTCTTTCAGACCCTGTAATTCAGGAACGACTGTAAAGGCTGAAATAGAACGTCTCTGAATCGTTTCCTTGATTAACATTTTTAGATCTAGTTTAAAAGATTAAACTTCAAGCCTTCAAAGAAGAATGCATGAAGAAAAAGTTTCACATTTAGCTTAGTCAAGCTTTTATTTCGCACTAGAGATGCTCCGTACCAAAATTTTGGCCGATACCGATCCGATATTCATTGAAAAGCCGATACCGACACCAATAGCGATACTTTTCAGTAAGCTCTTTCTAGATATTTCCATTACATTTGCCTATTTTCTGCGCTCTATCTGTGCAGATTGTTTTCTACAATGTGGCATTGTTACTATATGCATTATAAACAGTAGCACAGTTAGTGTTTGGAGTCTTAAAAAGTTGCTGTCTGTCAAATAGAAAATAAATATATATATATATATATATATATATATATATATATATATATATATATATACATATATATATATATATATATATATATGTAATATATTATATATATATATATATATATATATATATATATATATATATATATAATATATATATATATATACAGCTTAGTTATATGATGGTTATATATTATATATATATATATATATATATATATGTTATATATATATATATATATGTATATATATATATATATATATATATATATATATATACATATATAATATATATATATATATATATATATATATATTAAACTCGATTAACAATGCACTTAAGGAGGCTTATTCATTACTTAAGACTTTTTATTTTCTATTTGACAGAGACAACAACTTTTTAAGACTCCAAACACTAACTGTCGGTTGTGACACTGTGATTCACGTGGTGGAAGGGACGTGTCAAGTCTATGAAGAACATATGGCCCCGCTGTAGTCCCCGTAGTGAATTTTTGTAATTGGTACACAAAACATAACGATACAACGATGCATCAGAATATCCACAACTACCATCTCTTATTGGATTTGACTGTTTTTCAATGCAGACAATATTTAAAGTTATCTTCGACGCCCTTGTAGTTAAGCCAACAAAATGTTCATTTAACTCTGATTTTTAACAATATAGCATTGAAATGTGCGAAATAGAGAGATGTGCTAGAGTACCGGTATCGGTGGTATCGGCTTATTTTAGTTATCGGTACTTGGTATCGGTAAAAAATGGGCCGATCCTTTTGTATCTAGCTTCAGAAAATGCAGCAATTTAAAAGTTAAATCAAAGCAAAACAAATAAGCAAGTATATATATAATCTATTATAGTGACTAGAGTTTTGCACTAACAAGAAGATACAATATACTACACACCTACACATACACACACACACACACACACACACACACACACATATATAAACTATATATATATATATATATATATATATATATATATATATATATATATATATATATATATATACATTTATATATGTGTGTGTGTGTGTGTGTATGTGCCACTCATATTATAAGTAAGGATGAAGAATGCTCTCCGATCATCATCTATGCACATACACCCAGCTACGAATGAGAATGAGAAGGTAGAGATTATCTTTCATACTAAAACAAAAATAGGACTAGACACGTTTGCTCAAATGTGTGCCCTGTACAGCTGCAGCTGGAGAACGAAGGTGTGGCCATGATGCCTCTTCTGTTTCATGGAAACTGCTGTAATTATAAATTCCAGGATTATCTTCAAGATGACAAAGAAGAATTACATGCAGATGTTGGCTTTGCAGCTTAATCAAGCCCTCGGCTGTTGTATATCGCCTCAACACACCCATACAGCACAGGCAAGTGAGGGCTGTCATCACCCAAGAGTGCTTCATCAACACCTCTTTAATTGCTGGTGGTCGAGGACCGCCCATAGCTGAGATGAGGAGCCCCAAAGTCCTCTGCTCTAATTTTCAGTCAAAGTCTGGCAAGAAAACACGGTCCAGATGTTAGGCTGCAACCAACCTGTGACTACCCCGTGTGCAGTTACTTTTTGAATTTATGCTTCGACTGTGTGCTGGAGAACCCCCTTGGTCAGAGGCAACAATCATAGGAGAGTTTTGTTCCAGGCTGATAAAGTTTGGAGAAGCAGTTTTTTGGTTCTTTTTTTTTCCAAAGAATTTCTCACTTCCCTAGGTTTTTATATTTCATAAATCCAAATCTTCACCTTATTACTTATAGTACAACACAGTATTAGACTTTCATATATACAAAATTTTTCTATTTACCTAATCCGGATATAGCATACACATGTTTAGTGTTAGGTTTACTCAAAAAGAAGTTCATTATTTAAGAGAAGGACGAAAAGAAAGGGAAGAATAATAACAAAGAAATTTTGATGTGAGATGTAATTAGTACAGACACCGACAATCATCTGACAAACAGGATGCTTGATTAGTAGATCAACAATAACACTTTATCCACATTTCGGATTCAAAGCCAAACATCACACACAAAAGTTAGATGTGCATGATCCTGGAGTTCAAGTTCCTGGACAAATAAAAAGATATATCTCGGAGACTTGTTGAAGAGGTATTCAATGCCAGATGAACAGCCACTTCCCTGGACCAAGTACTCATGATTGGCCCTCTGAAAATATCCATAGACTGAGCTTCAAGTTATTGCGAGAACAAACAAGTAAATTTACTATCAGCGGCAAAAGCATAAACCCACTGAACGAGGTTATTAAAGGAAAGACAGAAACCACAGCGATTTGTAGAAGCAATTAAATTTTAGGTGTTTGTCGGTGGGTCTAGCCCCTCCTACAGACGCGTATTGTATATATAATACGAATGATTGTCTTTAGTTATATACCCTTGCAATTAACTGACACTATAAATTGGGTGGTTTATAGCTCTGGGATGACTTGACTCTACCACTATCTCTTTAGGTTATAATATGGACAGGAAAATGTGGCTAAATCTTTCTTACGAGCTTTGGTGTGTGTTATAATTATCGTTGATTTATTGAGTTATTGTTATTGCGCTGTGCCAAAGGAATTTTATTCAGTTATTTCAATCACATAACTTTACAGGTCTTTTTTATTATGGGTTTACCGAGAGACTATGAATGGATTTGCATAGGAGAGAGAGAGAGAGAGAGAGAGAGAGAGAGAGAGAGAGACTTGTTACGGTACTCTTTGCAGATCTTTCTCCATATATTTATGGTCGTTTAAATGCAAGAGACGTAACACTAAATAATGAGAACTGACTGAAGTGCAGCGCTTCTATTAAAAGCTAGTAATAAGTTTCGAAAAGGATAAATAAAAGTCTATCGATTTACAAGTAGATTAGTTAGTATATGGGCTAATAAAATGTTTATTTAACAAAGCAAACACTTTAGATATCAAGTTAACGTCGTGAAAATTAAGTATTATAATACTGAGTTTTTATGAGTTTTGGAGGATTTCTGGAACTTGTTTTTTTTTTTGCCTTCAAAATACCTAGAACGTTAGTGGTTTGATAATTGCTCAACAGCATTATGTATCTGTCTATCTATCTATCTATATACATATACGCAGGCTCACTCCCACACACACACACACACACACACACACACATAAGTATTATTACTTTATAGTTTTCCTTTTAAGTAATTGGTACCTCTTCTTTCTGTATTCCCCTTTACTTCCTCTTGCTTCTTCCTCATGAACACTATATTCTTTGGAAGCTTGAATTTCAAGTTAGTGGCCCTGTGGGCTTGTTCAATATGAATAATTTCCAAATATATCATTATTGTTATTCAATAGATGAAACCTATTCATATGGAACAAGCCCACAGGGCCAATGACTTGAAATTCAAGCTTCCAAAGAATATGGTGTTCATGAGGAAGAAGCAAGAGGAAGTAAAGGGGAATACAGAAAGAAGAGGTACCAATTACTTAAAAGGAAAACTATAAAGTAATAAATAGATAAATAAATGAAATCTATTAAAATGCAGGATGAATAGTATTAGGGAAGTAATGCAATGCATTTTCAATTGAACATCTGAGGGCAGCTTCATTTCTCATAAGTGGAGATTACACAACACCCACAAGGGTTACATCATTGGCATTCTGAACAATCTTGATTTCCAAGCCAACAACCATATCACTTGTGTACACTAAAAATTATAGTAGACCAAGAACACTTCCCTGTGGAACTCCAGATGCAGCAGGTCTTAGTTCACTAAGACTTGCTGTGTTTGGACTCTGGAGGTTCACGGGGCAGTGTTCTTGGTCAACTATAATTTTTAGTGTATACAAGTGATGTGGTTGTTGGCTTGGAAAACAAGATTGTTCAGTATGACAATGACATCATCTACAGCAAATCGCTGCTGTCTACCTGTAAGGAAATCTTGAAGTAATCCTAAAACATATCCCACCCACTCTAAATCGAAAGAAGAACTAAAATCTATTTGAATTACTCTGCACTCAAAACCCTTATCAAGGTTCCCTTGCAAATGCCACGTCAAGACTCTGAAAGAGCTTCACAGATACCTAACGGTTTCCTGTATGCATACGACTATCTGCTAACATTCCTGTAGATTCTACATTCATATATTATGGTTTAAAAATAAGTTTTTCAGCAACTTTGGGGAGCACAGGGAGAATTAGATTGGCCTGTAGTTACAGCAGTCTGCAGATATATCACTTTTTGGAACAAGCACTGTATTACTAAGCTTGCACTCATCCACAAAGATACTACGTTTACATAAAAATCTATTGAGTCTACTGATCTTGGGAGACAAGACCTTAGGAACCTTTATAAAAAACAAAGGGGCGAAACTATCAGGGTCTTCTCCATCCCATCTATTAAGATTATCTAGAATTTTTTTAGTGTCCCTGGAGCGAAATGCAAATTTTGTAAGAACAGGTTCAGATGACAAGTATCTGGGAGCGGGACATCCTCAACTAATTGCTCAGCTTCAAAACCTCAATGAAGCGGTTCAGCGTTTTCCCTAGGGCCAGTAACCAATAAACCATCATCTGTTAGTAATGGTGGTGTGGAAGAGGAGCCTGGTCCAAATATAGATAATGCTGAATTGGTCCACCACAGAGGAGGCTAACCAATTCCTTCAAGGAATTATTGTAGTTTCTCTCGGGTGTGTCTTAAATTCTGTTCTCAGTAGTGGGAGACTCAATATAAATGGTGTAATTTTTATTTGAACGATTTTGTCTCCATCCATTGATTTAGGTCAGTTTGTCATGATAGGCCCGTTTAAATGTATCATTAAACCATGGCTGGTCATTTGTCCAAAATTTGATGACCTTTCTAGAGAATTAACTTATTAAAATAGCCATCAGCTTTTCTTGGGATCTAATATAGCAAATGAAATATTAAGTGCCTGACAAGATTCAATAATGGGATCTCAATTTACTCTGGACTTTCACCTAGACCGTTTTTCCATTGGTGGAATTAGAAATATACTGATTGCCAGATATGTGCATCTCAATGGCGCAATGATCAGAGGGCCTACATATTCACAGGCCTTGGACTTCAGTCACTTCACAATAGCTGGAACATCTGTAATATGAGCTCAATCTATTATCAGAAATGTCGTTGACGTTTTTATAGATGTAAGTACTGGTACAATTCAGTTTCGAGGAATCATTCAAACCACAAAAAATTTATATTAAGATGTTCCATTTTCTCTAGTGTTAACCTAACATTTAATATTTTTGCTGGGTTTTGATAAGCAGTTTTTGAGCCAGTATACTAATATAGTACATAATAATCTGTAGACTTTATATTTATCCTTTTCCAGACTCATTGCAGGCGTTTTAATAGAAGCTTTGCACTTGAGTCAGTTTTCAGTATTTACCTTTACTTTGTTCGCATCTAAATTTAAGTAGGTAAATAAAGATGTTCGAAGAGTACAGTTACAAGTCTCTATTTTAAGCATTCTCATATTTTAAATATTCACCTGATATTGGAACTACTTGCCTAGTTTTAACGAATTATTTATAAGCCAATACATTCATGGCCACAAAATAATTTAGGCCAGGAAATCTTTATTTATCAGTAACTGCAATTGAAATCTATACTTAAATCTCTATACTTATACACACATACACATATACATATACATACATATATATATATATAATATATATATATATATATATATATATATATATATATGTATCGCTTCTTTATTTCCTTTCGTGAAAATTATCCCATATTCCTTCATACTTCAAAGTATGACTATATGCCAACGTAAACGTCTCTTCATAATTTCTTTCTTTTCACCAAAGATTTTTGGGTTAAATTAGCGACTGATTTATATTTTTATATTATATATAATTAATATATTTATATAATATATTATATATATATAATTATAATTATATAATATATGTATCGCCGGCTTCTTTAATTTCCTTTCGTGAAAATTATCCCATATTCCTTCATACTTCAAAGTATGACTATATGCCAACGTAAACGTCTCTTCATATTTCTTTCTTTCACCAAAGATTTTTGGGTTAAATATCGCTGATTTATCCATCTATATCCTCAACGCAAAAATGCAAGAATATGTTTAAACACATATTTCTATCCCCACTTAATACATATAAATACACCTCTGCCCTCTCTCTCTCTCTCGTCTCTCTCTCTCTCTCTCTCTCTCTCTCTCTCTCTGTATATATATATATATATATATATATATATATATATATATATATATATATATATAGAGAGAGAGAGAGAGAGAGAGAGAGAGAGAGCGAGAGAGAGAGAGAGAGAGAGAGGTGTATTTATATGTATTAAGTGGGGATAGAAATATGTGTTTAAACATATTCTTGCATTTTTGCGTTGAGGATATAGATGGATAAATCAGCGATATTTAACCCAAAAATCTTTGGTGAAGGAAAGAAATATGAAGAGACGTTTACGTTGGCATATGGTCATACTTTGAAGTATGAAGGAATGTGCGATAATTTTCACGAAAGGAAATAAAGAAGAGATACAAAACAAAATAGACAGATACAGAAACAGAAAAGTAGAAGAGGAAAAGTAGAAATCTTGAATGAACCGAGATAGAGTTAATAGGAATAAGGATTTTATATTAATTTTCTCATTACGTCATGTAATGATACAGGTCATGATTATATTTTGATATCCGAATAAATGTTGATTATCAGGATAAAACGCGCGTTAACTATAAACGCTCAAAGTAAATGGAACAACCAATTGTCGATGATTAACATCATTAGTGATCTGCTGTACAACTTCAAAGACTCCCGTAGTCAACGGACCTAAAATCAGCATCAAATTCTCATTAACAGGCCAAGCAAACCATGCTTACACACACACACACACACACACACACACACACACACACGCACATATATATATATATATATATATATATATATAGATATATATATATATATGTATATATATATATATATATATATATATATATATATATATATATATATATAAGAATATGTACGTTGAAGTAAGGTTTCATTGAATTTAAAATAAAATGTAAGAAATTAGATAAAACTACAGTATATTCCAACAGCTGCTTTCTTTTTATAGTATAGCTGGAATATATAAGATCTCTGTCTGTCTGTATGTCTGTCTCTTTAAATACAAAACTCGACAATGGAAAATACCTTGTTTCAAAACTACAAGAAAACATTGAAAAGATGAGATTGAAAATAATTAATATCTTAAAATCTAAAACTTGGATATCTAAATATGGATGCTCTGGGACAAAGTTACTATTTACTACTTTGGTACTTACAACATTTTCAGATGTTTGTATTTCCTTAAAGAAAAACGAGCGGCCCCATTTGTAATGTGTGTTTTACATTCTCATGATATGCCCTCGAATTTGAGGGACTAATCGAGCTTTACCTTATAATCCTAGAAAGAATTCGTTTATCATACTCCTTCATATAACAAAATATCCAATTTATAATCATACTGTTCTGGATATAATCATAGGTATTATGATCATTCTTTATACATGAGCTCATTTATGTAAAGTCTTGCTCGCTTGACAGATCTTAATAAGAGTAGAGTTTTCCTGGGGGGGATAAGCGCATACATTATTTACATCCCTGCAGGAGATTCCTGTATCTGTCATCATTAACTCTAACTTTCTCATGTTATAAAAGTTGCAAACAGTAGTTGAGGCCGGAGTCCCTGTGGAGAAGGTCTACATTCATCATGCGGTATTTTTTTCCGACTCGATGATAATCACTGGTAAAAAATTTCTGTAGAACTCCGCTGGAAGCCAGAATCTTTTCTTCTCGTCTTTTGTTGGGTAAAAGGAGAGTCCCAAGCAAATGAGAAGAAATAAGACCGCTTTGCATCCTGATTCGATGTCAGTCTCTGTAGGAGTCCTTATTACGTACCTCTTTAAGCAATGACTGAGTCAGAACATGAATTTGATGTTCAGATTCCTGCAACTGTTATGTCACAACTTTCGCCCCACGGATCCTTAGCGACATCTGGCAATGACCATTAACCATAATGATAACATTTTTGTCCCTTGATGTAGGAATATTTGTGGATGAACTGACACTACAAGATGCAAGAGCATTTCTATAACTGATATAATTAAAGTAATTTGAATAGAATGAGGACTGGGTTCAATTTAGATGAATTTCGGAGTTCTTAATTTTTTCTTTATGAGAAATGTCCAAACGCAGCTTTCAACAACCATATGAAGTTAAAAAAAAAAAAACAGAAAACAAAGAATGATTAATTTTTCCAGGGCAAGGTAAACTAAGTGAGCATGTGGGTCAGCTGACGATACAGTTATGTTCAGGATGCTCTATTGGTATCTTAGGTTATATTTTTTCTTTACTAAAAATCATTGTTTAGACTTCCCATGATTGTTATGAAAAATTAAATCTGATAGAAGATCCTTTAGTTGATTCTTAACATTTCTTCAAAATGATATTCGTCTAAGGAGCATATTAAAGAATTCCCAAACAACAATTATTTGACAAATTACTGTTGTTTTAGATTTAGCTGACATTAAGCCAGAACGGGCTCTTGCTCCTAGAACAGCCCGGAAAACAAATTACTGAGACCCTAAATTTTGCGCCATGAAGCACTTATAGATGGCAGTGTTTACTAGCCAAATGATTTTATGTAGGGTTCCTCTACACTTCCGTTAACAGATTCATATGTATTGTACGGATGGGTTGCAATTCTGGGCCATTTTCAAAGTCTTTTCAAGACTACAGTTTTCAAACTCGACAAATAATGTTTGCAAAGGTCAAAGGTCTGCCATTGCATAATGCTTAACTTCATTAAAATTTTTGGGCGTCAGGTGGGGTAAAGTTTGTTGTCATTTGACATACTGCCCAAAACAATGTATTGGTTTTTTAAATAATTATAAAAGACTTCAGTTCTCTGTAATTTTTCTGCCAGAACTTATGATAGAAATCCCTTATATACTTGATATTTAATTTTATTGAGACATATGAACTTCAACTACAGCACCTGGGAGTAAGATAAAATGTGCTGACTATTAAACATTAATGAACAGGAATCTGAAGTGCGAGTTTTTTTTATAGAGAGCTGTAATGAAAGACACTCAAAGCAAAATTACATAATTCATGAAAGCATGTGAAATAGGAAAATATTTACCTTATTTACAGTTGTCAGTCAAGCACCTGAGTATCATTTTGACAGCATCTTAAAACCGGATCTTAATTTCGCTATGGCTCTGGTTACTGACTTAACAAGTGATATTGAATATTATTGCTTACTTTTATATCTCTGTCTATTCTATTTGGACCTGCAAATAGCAGGACTGTTAAATTTGTTTTGTAGATACCATGCAAAGTACAATCTTTCGATTTTGTATATGATTTATCATCTCTAATACAGGCAATTAGGAGAGAAAGTCTTTTTCTTACCAGTTAAAAATTTAGATATGTTTCCTGTTGAGCGAAGTATTAAGTATATAAACTTAATCAAATATGTGGCAATAGGGAAAATGATCTTGCTATAAATTCATGATTATTTTATATACATTCTTGAAGAATGACATTCCTCAGAATCGTTATAAACATTCTTCCATTGTTTCCTTTATCCATAATATCCATAACCTTCTTCCCTCTTTCAGGACCTTATTTTTGTCGTTCCAATCCTGTCATTGTTCCTTTGACCTTTTCTGAAAACTTATAAATAGTTTAGCAGCACTTCTTTCTGTCTTCTGAGCTTCCCCGACTGCATACAGATGAACAAAAGCAAATAAGGCATCGAATTACGAATTCAGCTACTGGAAGCAGTAATGGCAAATCATAGGGACCCGGATATCACCTATTTGGACGTTCTGAGAAACCGCCCATGCCACTTTATCTTCTCTCGTTTTCTTCCTCTTCTTCGCCTTCGACCATTTACTCTTCTTTATATCCTTGTATTTCCTATTTTTTGCCTAATGATTTTTCTTCCACTTACTGTTCTTATCTTGTCCGTCTTCTCCCATTTAGTTATCTTTACTGCTTCCTATGAACCTCTTCTTCTTCTTCTTTTTTTTTCTTCTTCCAGCAAGTCGTCATGGTACTCGGGGTTCAATCTGCGCCCCATTAGTAGCTCTCACTCAGCGTCCGTTTACGGAAGTGGTACACCTTTCTTTGCATTCCCTTGAGTGAGGGACCGGTGATGATTACCTGCCTTCCCCGCTGTTGATTATCCGGTGAGATATGACAGTGTTCTCTATTGAAAAAGATCGTCTTGGAAACCGATTCTTGCAAATGAGAGGTGGCAGGATTTTGGTCTTGAAGGGGATATGAATGAGCTGAAAATATATTTTCAGTTAATATCTGCCCCACTCTGCCTGTCTAATGCTTTTCAGACCTCTTAAAACACATTATGTTGTTGTGCAGTACCCTTTCTCTATAGTTCTTTTTTACCCTCTTTTCTGATGTCCATTGGTGAAAATCAAATGAGATCCTGGAATAACGTTAGGGGGACATTTCTCCACTAACTCCGGTTCTGTCTGTCTCGCTCTCTGGACTCATGCAAGTAACAATTAGACATCTTGATTCGTGATCAGAGATAAATCTTTAGCTGTGTATCTACATGCAAACTTTGCAAAATTTAAATGAATGATGTTTGAGTGTTTGTCGTTTTTAATAGATTTTTAATCAAATTCTCAAGAAAGAGCAAAAAATTCCCCACGAATATCTGGGATACCTCCTAATGATAGACGAGAGATGATCGACTAAAATATGGAATTGCAGTGTTATCTAAAAATGTATAAAACTTATTGAATAATTCTGAAATCTGAGTATTAGATGACAATTTGGAGGTTGCCTGAGAGAAGAGTATCTGGTAAGCATTAGGAATTGCTCTGAGACTAATATTTGGTACACATAAGGTATTGCTCCAACGCAAGACATCTGATACACAGGTAAAAATAACCAGGGTGAGTGTTCAATGAACATTCAGAAATAAGAATATCTGATAAACATGAAAAAAATTAAAGGAAAATATGAGGTAAAATTTGGATTTTTCTTCTTTCTCGGATTAATTCGAGGTGGAAAATCCATCAAATAAGCAAAATTACTCCGAGAGACTTTATTCTAAACATGTGCACTTACTCTCTTGTAAGGATATCACATAAACACGCGGAATTTCTCTGGCAGAAGAATATCAAATATACACGACGATTCTTTCTAAAATAAGGAAGCCGTTTCTAAAATGAAGGAAGATAGATAACGGAATGAAGCACCTGCATCTTTGATGGCCGATGAGATGGGGTAGGATCTCACCTGATAACGATGATCTTTGCAATGAATGAAAAAATGAGAACCAGTTCCCGCAGCATTCTGCTCATGCTTCTCTAGCGCGGACGTGTCTTTAAATGACACCTGACAAATTCATGCGTCTCCTCTGACAAGTCTCGTCATTTGATGCGGAGAAGTTATACTTTTTGACATTAACTTCCCTCGGCTTTTAGATTCCTCCTCTGCTCACTCATTCTTGCTCGCGCCTTCCCGTCTTGCCATTTGAAAGGAAGATGATCTTCAGGAATTTTTCATTGTTGTTTTGAATAAACAAGGAAACGTCGTCAGCGCGGTAGGTAACGATGGCGGACTTGTTTTTTTCTCGCTGATCATTTTTTCATCGTTTTGGAATCAACAAGAAAAGCTGTCAATCCTGGCACGATCATTAGATATGAAAATTATTATGAAAATTAAATCTCACATCTCAGGTTTCATGCAGACCTGCCAAAAATAATTAAGTATACTTTATCATTCAGTCTACCAAGCAAATTTTGCTACGAAAAGTTTCTCTTGAAAATATACGACTGGGTGCGGTTCCTCTAACGCATATTCTTAAATATAAGTATGTCTCATTTCTAGTACTTTGGGGATTTAGGAAGAATATGATAAACAGTTCATGATAGGCTAAAATTGCTCATCGTAACGGGAGTATGCAAGATCTGATATTCATTAACGTCGATGAGAGAGAGAGAGAGAGAGAGAGAGAGAGAGAGGAGGAGGAGGTGGGTACATCGCATATTATTATGAACTTCACATCCGCGACTTACTTCATTAATGTAAGTGATTCTCCTGATCTCACTATCTGTAGACGGCCATCATTGCCCTTCAGATACAAAGATATACGTTAGATTACACCCTTCCATCCTTAGAAGTGAAACCTGCTTCAATATTAGGATATGGAAAAGATGTCTGATTGAAAGTAAACTCTTTTCGTAGAATTAATTCGGCCGAATATAAGTTTTGTTTCAACTCGGGGTGGACTTGAAAGGGTATCTCTAACCACGACCAATTTCTAAAAACAAAGTAACATTCACGAACTCAGCAGCTGAAGGTAGAGCTAACGTAATTACTTCGTTCTCTCGTAAAAATTCTTCATTTCTGTATGTATACTTGATATATAAAAACTCACATATACATACAACTATTGAAAACTTTTCACGTACCGAATGTTGTCGTTCGAGCTTCATCTTTCCTTTTTAATTAAAGGTGAAATGTATTGAGCGTTACCAGAACCTTTGGAGTGATCCCGCAATCTTGCATGGATGGAAGGCCATTGCCAGGACAAAATGAGGTTTTTGATGGTTTCTTTTTTTTCTTTAACGGAATGTCCCACCATATCCAGGGAACTTATCATTTGGCTAGAAGCGATATTTTGGAGAGTTCAGAGTCGTCATAAATGATTTAATTAGTGTTAATATTATTGAACTCTTTCCAGCCTCTGTGCGTTTTTCTATGTTTTTCTGGGCAATTGGACACTCAGTGCTGTGGGAGCCTGTTAAGTGTGGAAATGGACTATTTATTTTGTCCTGTATGAATGTGTACATTACGTGTGGTATTTGCATGCTGTTACTACTACCATTGAATAAAGAAAACGCTGCGGTCCTCGTCTACCAGTCATGAAAAGTTAAACTTTAATTTCTACTTATTCTGAAAATGTCTCCGAGATTAATATCCTTTTTTATCATCGAAATTTGCTTTTAAAAAAATCTTCGCTTTCAGTGTGGTGATTTTCATTCAGCTGATAGCATTAAATCCCAAATCAAATTCCTACTTGTCAATAGAGCACCAGAATGTGGATAATAAACGAAAGTCACTAACAGTGTCTGTCAGCGAACAGCGGTGCTGTAAGCATCCATAATGCATAAAGCTTCGGAGCAGAGAACATGTCCTTTACAGTCAAGGCAAAATGATAGTGGTACTGCACTTGAAACGTTTGAATGTGCATATCTTTATGAAGTGATACGAATATGTAAATTAGAAGAAATGACACCGTAACAATAATGATAATTAGCAGAATGAATTGATGTTGATATTGAATGCACATTTCAAAATGTATTTATATTTCTCTTGGTTCGTAGCCCACGAAAAGCAAGTAATCATACCTTTAGTTAACTTTGAATCATATCTCTCTTTGTCCATAAGCCATTTTCTCTAAAAGAATTTATCAAAACATATCAGTACCTTCGTGCGACACCTTATGAAAAAAATATAAGTGAAACTCCCTACAACTCTCAACTCTGATGCGAAGAGAAATAAAACAAAATTGAAGTCAAATGGAGGTCAAAGAAGACTTCTACGGTGCGGAAATTAAAAGTACCGCTGCCTACGCTGTTTCTAAAGATGACACTTATTTTCTTTATTATCCTGAAGTGTTATGCTAGGTTAAGAGTGTTCTTCATTATCATCAGCATCCTCAATATAAATGTGGAAATGTCTCCTAGCCTCGCCTTCTTCCTCGCACGCATCATGTAGGACATTTTCCTCACTTCCACCTTCCACTTGTATTTTCCTTGCCCTCGCCTTCTTCTCCTTCCTTCCACTTGCAGAGGTGGCAAAGCCTTTTCCCAACCTGAGACCTTCCCAGGCAGACAACAATCCTCGCCCTTCATCTCCCTCCCCTCCCCTCCCCTCCCCTCCATTCACGCATCGCGCACCCACCCCACAACAAAACAACCCGCCCCCACCCACCCAACATCAGAGGCTTGGTCCCGGAACTCCTTGTGTAAAGCTGGTCATGTCACATAACTCTATACCTGTTCGGAACCTGTTAGTCATTGGGTGAGTTACGCTGTGAGCCTGTGAACGTGCTAGCTATTATGAGGCCACGAGGTGTGGCGATTGGGTTGTGGGGCCGGAGCATCTAGGCTACATAAACTGCCGAAAGCTCCGCAGGTTTATATGAAGCCCACGCCACCTTGCAATACTACAGGGGTCAGGAGGTCAGGAATCTATTACCTGGAAGGTCCGTCGGGACGAACGGCCGGTGGGAATGGTAGGCGATGGAAAGAGAAAAGGGAGAAAAATGAGAGATGGACATGTGGAAAAGGATCACGGAACATGAGGGCAGGGGTGTCGAGCTCAGCAGACCATTATAATCGCTCATATCGCTGCAGCAAGTCCAGTTATTGATGTTTTTTCACAGAGTGCCTCAGAGTCGTGTCCCTTTGATTTTCATATTTCTGGACAGCGCAACGAACTGTAAAGGCCTTTAGTTTCTTTCTAGAAATAGCTAATATTCCTTTATCTTTCTTATGCAAGTTATTGACACAATTTACTATAGCCCCTCCTGGTTGAAACGGACTCTGGAATACTTCTCGTGACAGGCAGATTATCTTTCTTTTATTCATCATTTTCCTTGGAATATTGGTGTCAAGTTTTTTCTGGATACATCTATTAGAATAATGACCTTTTCAGAGTTCAAGTCTGACTGTCTCTCAAGATTTTTATACTTGAATTTTGTTTTCATGAATTGATGCTTGATTTATTATGCACACACACACACATATATACATATGTATATATAAAATATATATACATATGTACTAAATATATACTATATGTATATGTATATATATATTATTTATATATATATATATATATATACATATATTATATTATAATATAATTTTAAATATTTATATATATATATATATATATATAGTATATATATATATATATATATATATAGTATGTACATTACGTTTTCCACTTTATTGTGGTTGACGAGTTGGTTGATTCGTTCGTGTTCTTTAGTTTAATAGAATGATGTTTACACGTTTCCTTTATCATTAAATCCCTAAAGTCAACTTCCATCTTCAAGTATTATCTCTAATTCTAAATGTCATAAGCCATCTAAGGCTGAATCGTTTTTTTCACGCTTGTTTCACAGAGTACCGAACATGAACGCTAGCAATGAGTTTTTTTAATCCAACGCTAATTTGATGTTCCTAACGTTACCACATTATTAAACGAAATATTGCAAACTTTATTGCACTGATAACACTTGATCGTAAAGACTATTTTTACACTGATGAAAGTCCTCATTTGTCAGTCTTCGAAGGTATCAGTGTCATCTTCATCATGTCAAATTTTTAGGAAATATTGCTTTTTACATTTCATCTTCATTATATGAGTTTTTTCTCTCAGTTTTTATCGTCAGCATAATACTATTTTTCTTCATTCTGATCCTCTTCGTTTAAGCCTTTTTTCCAACAATACTTTTTGCGCCTTCATGTTTTCTTTCATGTATTTTTTGCTTCGTGTTCATTCATCATCTCTGTTTTGATTTTATCTTTGTATTTATTCAAAATTAAAATTTGTTTTTATTGAAGATGTTTTTAACAGGATAGATTATAGGGAAAACAAGTGGGGAAGAGAAGCGAATAAATGTGAGAGCAAGGAGGGATCAGCCTAGGAGGAGAAATAAATAGGAATTAGAAGGAAATGGGAATAATAACAGAATTAATAAGGAAGAGAAAGATATAGACGCAATTAAGATGCAAGAGGAGTTATTTGCTTAGAAGAATAAAAAACGCGGAGAGAAGTACGAAATGAGATAAAGAGGAACCAAGAAGAGACGAC
>NC_061100.1:75891012-75958512 GCF_015104395.2 Macrobrachium nipponense | reverse complement strand
AATAAATTGTCAAATGAATACGTAAACCAGTGGCATTTGAGAAATATATGTTAGCAAAATTAATAGCATAATAAGTACAGCGCTTCGATAAGACTGCCTGTCTTACGATTTTACAGGAACATACTAACATTGAGAATATTTTATATCTCGTGAGTAAAAATGAATGTTATTGCCAGGTGAGAATATTATAACAGTAAACGAAAGACTTACTTCCGTATCCAAATACCAGAAAGTGCGCTGTCGAAGTGATTTATCCGGAGAGTATAAGCAGTCAAGTATGTTTATTTTATTTTCTGCTGCGTAAATTCTCTCTCAAGGTTGGATAAAATTGTTACGGCAAAGAGCAAAGTGTTTTATAATTAAGAAGCACGCACATTAGACTTAGAGAATTAAAAATATCTTTGCCGCGACACAACTGCAAATGAATGAAGAATATAATTCAAACTAGTCAATTATTTATTAGATACTACCAAGAAAATGGTCAAGAGTATCACCAACACAAGTCAATAATGATGTGAAATGCTGTCGAAGTTTTCAGTGTAATATGTCAGAAGTGCTATTATAAGTAGTAGTTCTTTATAAATTCAAAACTGTCAATTTATTAGTTGTAATGGCAAGAAAGTCTAGAATGCTATAGGGATATTCTCATAATAAAAGAGATTCTTTATCTGTGGCGAATATTTTCGGAATAGTGTTATAATGTGATAACTTCCGAGAATGTTACTTTTAATCATCAAGGCTTATAATATAAAGTGCTTTTAATTTTATCATTCGGAATACCTAAGAGACTTACAACGATGTTGTTATTGATGGCAGCGCTCAGGAAAGTACTATTGATGTAACTGCTTGGCGAAGTTAATACTTATTGTAACATCACACACAGAGAAGAAAATCGATGACCCCATCGGAAGCTCGAGTTAGGAGGATGATGTGTTTACGTGTTTATCACACGAGAGTAAGAAATAGGATCCCAGCCGCAGGACGATAGAATACCGGTCTGTCGGAGCGAGGGGCCGAGGAAATGTTGGCTACCAAACAAACATCTATACGTCAGAGTAACGTGAGCTCCTGTGACCTGACCTCGCCTTATGAGAGGTCAAAACAAGTGCACCAGATGAGCATGAAAGTGGCGGGACCCTCTACCGGAAAGATGAGGGAAGGGTCTTCATGGGAAATTAGGAGGTAATATTTATTTATGATGCCGTGCTACAGGAAGACTCTGAGAAGACCAACATATGTTGTTCTGGTGCTTTTCCAAAGTTCTGGCCCTTTGACGAGTTCAAAACCTTTTTATTACTATGTTCTCAAAAAAGGTTTGTGTAACTGCATTAAGAATTAAAAATTTGCTTTCAATGTAATTTAGTGCCGTCAGATATACAACTTTCAGCATATTTCTCAAAATGGCTGAAAAAGTTTTATTTGATTTGACAATGGTACTATACAGTATGATCATTTGCATAACAAATTTCTTCAGTATTCTTTGAATATTTAGTAGTTTATAAAAAAAAGTAAATTAATTCACTGGAGATGTATAATTATCATGACTTTTCTAATACAAATGTCTTGCCATAGACTTATTAAAAGACGTAAAATGTCATGATTCATAACCTGGAAAATTACTATTTTCTAAAGCCAAGCCCTAAGACGATAAAACAATAAGATCACACCCATAAATCCACAGAGATCGTGCCTAATAAACTGATATTACAAGGTCAAGGAAAAACACTCTTAAGACAAGTATTCTACAGAACTTAGAATTCAGGGTATATATGACTTTAATTCCACTGAGACAAAACCGAAAGTAAGAACAAACAAAAAAATGTATTACCAGTTCATGATCTAGGCATTTTATATCTAGTTCTTGATTATGAACATGAATTGAGATTAAAATAGAAGGGAAAATGAAGAAGAAAATATGTGTCAGTTAAGAAATTCACCGACAATGGCGCTACTTCGACCATTCAGTGTCTTTGAAAGTCTTCACTTAACCAATGTAAATATTACTGCAACTATACTTTTGATCATGTTGTTTCATAAGTTATTTACACACACACACACACACACACACACACACACACACACACACACACACATATATATATATATATATATATATATATAATATATATATATATATATATATACATAGTAGTAAAGTTGAAGGCGGTTGCTTGAAACCAGATAAGCATCATCGGAGGGTGGAGAGATACCAAAATCCTTTAAAGTTATTTATTTTGCTGACGTTTCAGGACCATGTGTCCCATTTTCGAAGCTAAAAAATTAAAAGAATAACAGAATTAAAATGAGACTCAGATTAAAACATGATAAAAAGTTATTTCTTAACAAAATGCAAATTAGGTACAAGAGAAGGAAACAGTGATTACCAAGTAGTGCTGAAGGCAAAAGCGGAGTATGCTGCGTTGCAACATACTCCGCGCCGCTGTGACCGTCATGCCCATGACATGTGCAACTCTATCATAAGGCCTGCATTGGAAAAGTACAAGCTATAATTTTTTTAATATGATGACAGAATGGGTTTCTAAGTGAGCTGCTTGGAATATGTTCATATATTGCTAATATCACTGGTTGTAATAAATACGAACATCAAAATACTTTAATATTCATGCGAATAGTAGACGTTGTATTAATGAAAGATATTAAACATTACTAATGTTTTATTCTAGTTTTCAAAATACTCAGCATACTTATAGAAATATAAAGCAGTACAGTTAGAATTAATTAATTCAATATAAAATGGAGTAACATAAATAAAATAAAGAAAGAAAGGCAGGTATATATGTAGATCAGTGAAATATAAACCTATGGAGCGAGCTAAAAGTGTTTGAATACCGAGTTTAACAATAAAAATCCCTTCTCAGTATGTAATAAATGTCAATTTTATGAAAAAATTACAATAATTCAGTCATCTTCCGATGCATATATATATATATATATATATATATATATATATACATATATATATAGATATATATATATATATATATATATATATATGTGTGTGTGTGTGTGTGTGTGTGTGTGTGTATAGATATATATATTATTATATATTATATATAATATAATATAATATATGTTATATTATATATATATATATATATAATATATATATATCATATATATATACATAATATTATATATATACTAATAATATATTACTATAAAATATATATTATAATATATTATATTATATATAGATAGATAGATATATATATATAAGCGAATCCCTCAGGAAAATGATAGTCAGAAATCCAAGCGCTTTCGTCATTATTCAGACATTGTCAAGGAGTTAATGAAGTACAATTGGAGAGAAAGGTCTCAGGTACAAAACAAGATGAAGTATACCAGATGGTTAATTGTCAAAAGGGTAAAAATTAAAGAGATAATCCAGGATTATCGGATATCACATGGTCACAAACCTAACCGAAATTACAAAGTACTTTTACAGTCCAAAACATGTAAAAACTGAATATGTTAATTTTGTTGCTTATATTTATCTACAACTTTTTTCATAATGAAAGCATCAAGTTTAAATAAACCAAGACTTAAATTTAGAACATTTCTATTATTTGACTTGATGAAACAAGATTCAATGATATTCCTTTTAAATGTGTCATTACATGGGATTAAGGCTCTTGCTTGACTCCAGTTAATAGGATGGTCTAAATCTCTCATATGTACGAATAATTCATTCGATATTTGCCCAGTTCTCACAGAATATTGATGTTGTTTGAGACGTTGTGAAAGAGATTTACCAGTCTGTCCGTAATAGACTTTATCACACTTTTTGCAACAAAATTAATATATTCAGTTTTTACATGTTTTGGACTGTAAAGGTACTTTGTAATTTCGGTTAGGTTTGTGACCGTGTGATATCCGATAATCCTGGATTATCTCTTTTAATTTTTACCCTTTTGACAATTAACAATCTGGTATTCTTGATCTTGTTTTGTACCTGAGACCTTTCTCTCCAATTGTACTTCATTAACTCCTTGACAATGTCTGAGTAAAGACGAAAGCGCTTGGATTTCTGACTATCATTTTCCTGTGAAATTCGTTTATTTATGAAGTCACGTGCATCTACAGTGATTTTTTAAGCATATATATATATATATATATTATATTATATATATATAAAGAAGAGAGAGAGAGAGATAAGGAGATAGAGCGAGAGAGAGAAGAGAGAGAGAGATGAGAAGAGAAGGAAAATAATAATATAATAAGCTTTATTCCAATATTTAAATTGGCTATTACAAATTTACATTGCATTAAAAATTTTACTGCATCGTAGTACAAATTAGTTATTTCATAAAAATTTACACCATTATAAAAGCATATAGACAAATTATTTTAGACAAGGTTATGTACAGCTATAATATAGAACTAATTAAAACTCTGGAAATTTTACGTATGAAAAAAATTAATTTTCATATAGTTCAAGAATATTAAAACTCTTAGCAAGCTAAAATATAAACAATACAAATAAAAGTATACTTCTCTAAGAAATAAAATTATCTTCAGCAAGATTAAATTTTTACTTCAAAATCACTTTTAAACTGTAGTCATTTATAAAACTGTAATTCACTGTATCATAAATCCATAAAATAATAGATCAGTTTCTATAAAATCATATTGATTTCTTCAATAAATATTGAAAACCATTTGGATAAACGCCGGGCTTTCATTTGTTCATGGTTGTGAAAAGGGAATGACTGAGAGAACTAATCATTTAAGAAGTGATAGAGCTGTCTCCTGAAGGCAGAAGGGTTATAGGAATGAGGAAAAACAAGAGTAGGTGCAGAGTTCCAAAACAGTTACTGTACCGCTCGATAAAAGAGTTGCATAAATTCACACAGTAAAGGAAACCCTTAAAGAGATTGTTACTTACCTGTTCAGAGAAATCCTTAGCCTGTTGTCTACCTTCTCTGCATTATAGGCAGTGGAAAGCCTTAATGCAAATGCACTGCGACATCCACGAGGACAATGCTGTAACATGATTGCCATAGCAGAAATAGTTGTATGGACGTATACTTGCAGTTATGGGTGACTTCAAATGCCTGCTCAAGCCGGACGACAATATAAACACACCTGAACAACTTTTAACTACTGCCCCTCTCATTTTTAGCGGGTATATTTTCCAGTATATATATACATTAAATAAACCAAGAGGTCGTAATAATCTCCCAAAATAATGAAACACAAACTTTACTGCATGAACTAATTTGGATACATAAAACAATAATCCATAAAGTAATTTAGAAATGTAAAACACCATACGTCATAATCGTAGTACGGTACACTTTCATTCATATTTTGGTAACAAGGAGAGAAAGAAGTGGGCGGGCCGTCTTTCCAACGGTGTCCGAAAGTCTCAGTCAAATGCAAAGAAAATTGGTAATGTTCAAGAGTAAAGTGCCATTATTAATAATTTTAGATACTTAGTTATATTAACATACATTAGCGGAAGGTCTAGAACATGTTGGGCCCAGATTTCGAGAAGATACAGTTGATATTTAAAAATAAAAATATATTTAAGAAAACCTATGCATCGCAGGCCTTGAAATGGTCAGCAGGTTGGAGAGACAACCTACCAGAGTATAAGATAGAGATTGACTGGAGGACAGAGCGAAAAAAAAAGAAAAAAACACAAAACTATACAAAAGACAAGAGACTGAGAACAGAAGTAAACGAACAAGTTGTTAGGCTCTGAACAACTGAACTGACAATGTACCGAATTTAAATGCCCAGTCCTCGTCAGTTTAGTTGTTCATAGCCTAACTACTTTTTTGTTTACTTCAGTTCTCAGTCTCTTGTCTTTTATATAGTTTTTTTCCTCTCTTTCCTTCAATCACTCTAACTTATACTTTGGTAGGTTGTCTCTCCAACCTAGTGTTTTATTATACAGTAATTTTTACGTTTTAAATGTTTTGGCGTCTAAGTGTTAAATTTAAAATATTGTACCGTGTTCTATTAGTGACAAGTCTTATAAGAGTGCAATCTTATCAATTCCCAAGCCTTGAAGATGCATCGAAGCGATGTGAAACGTTGCCAGTAAATCTTATATAAGTTGAGACATGCCATTGCCTCTCCAAATTGATATGGAAAATTATGAAGTTTTCTGCTGTAGCCTATCTCCAGCTACATTATCTTAAGTTTCTTTTAAGCTATTTTTCATTTTACAATTCTTGTATTTTCAGACTGAGTGACAGAGTTAGATACAGCCATGGCTAACGACTCGGAGGAAATCAGATGGATTGACAGAATCCGGGCTATAACCTTCAGAGAGGCCAGGGATGCTGGCACATCCTTCATTTCACGCTCCTGGATAGCTAAATACATTAAAAGAGATTAATCCTTTGTTAAAAGAAACTGGAACAAAATTCCATACAACTGTTATCGCGAAAAGAGTGAGAATCTTGGAAGGCCTGAAATCCTTTCTCTTAGTCAAAAGACATCATCGCTGAGTCAGTGGGTAGACCAAGAAAGTCTTTGCATAAAGAAGTTATAGTGCTGTATATCGTGTGCTGAAAAAATCTGGTATCAAGCCATTTTATGTTATCAGCAAGCCCAACATTACTCAGCAACAGAGAGAAGACCGTGCATGGTTTTGTGGTTCATTTCTTAAAAGATTGGGATGAAGCTGACTTTCTCCATGTTACCACATCAGAAGAATTCTTCATTTTCACAGTCAGGAAGCCAAGTCATAAAAATGACGTCATTTGGGTTGCGAAGTTGGATGATATCAGCGATGACATGCGCTATTGCCAACTTGTAAAATTTCCTGAATGTTTGGGAAGTTTTCTCTGTTTCACAGCCAAACGGTTAATGTGGATCATCAAAGAAAAAGGACAGTCATGGAGTGGTGAATACTTCAGAGAAACTGTGCTAACTGGTGGAGTATTTCCTTTCCTCAAAGTTCCTGAAAATGTGTTATCTGTTGAAGAAGTCACATTTTTGCATGATAAGGCACCATGTTTCAAGGCTCTTCAGGCACAGGGGCTGTTTCGAAATGGTGGTATCGATTTCTTCTCGTCAAGTGAATTTCCAGGTTGCTCCCCTGACCTTAATGTGTGTGAAAACATTGGTAGTATCTTAAAGGATCATGTTGAAGTGCACACAGTGAACTATGATATATATATATATATATATATATATATATATATATATATATATATATATATATATATATATATATATATATATATATATATATATATATATATATATATATATATATATATATATATATATATATATATATATTATATGCTTCATATATATTGATGCAGAAATCACCACAAAATTGCATTAATCAGTTACTTTCAGCCACCAGATACTTTATCTTGTAATAAATAAATTTGATTCCCAGTAAACCGAATATTAAAGCTATTACATCCTGTCGATTTACTTGGTATTTGACAGGAGTCGCAAGAAAAGTGGCAATAGCTCCAGTAATATGTATTCCAAAAAAGCCTCGAGAAGTCTCCCATTCTGACGAGATCGCTTTCTAACTTTGTTAAAAGTTTCAACG
Source organism: Macrobrachium nipponense (assembly GCF_015104395.2). Classification (NCBI taxonomy): domain Eukaryota; kingdom Metazoa; phylum Arthropoda; class Malacostraca; order Decapoda; family Palaemonidae; genus Macrobrachium; species Macrobrachium nipponense. The sequence continues at coordinate 75,950,963 of NC_061100.1, read as the reverse complement.
ATAGTTTCATTTCATAATATTTTGAATCTAGCTTTTGACAATGGCCTCGTCCACGAGGGAATGTTGGTATAACCGAAATGCGATTGATAAATTATTTGATTAAGCCTGACATTTCGTCTCTTGAAACAAATATAAGCCAGACGAAATTTTTTTTCCAGGATTTTAGTGTCGAGAGAAAAGAATTCATTTGTGTTAATTGTCGGATCTTACCAACTGAAAGACAGGTGGACGTATCTATGTTTTAATAAACACGTTTAGAGATTCACATCCGTGTATGTTTAGCGATTGTTTTGTATGTCTTCCATCTATTAAATTTGTTTGTTTCCTACGTTCTCTACAGAGTATTCTTGTTCTTCTATGGAAGTGACAACTGTGTTCCCATTATGTAAACTAAGTTGAAAAACTAATAAGAAAAAAAAAGAATACTCTTTCGAGAATATTGGAAAGAGAAACAAATTTAATAGACGGAAGACATACAAAACAGCAGCTAAACATACACGGATGTGAATAAACGTGTTTGATTAACCATAGATACATCCACCTGTCTTTCAGATGGTAAGATCCGAGAGTTAACACAAATGAATATTTTTTTGCTGACCGCGTAAAATATGATGAGTATTACTTAATTCCGTCACCCTCGTTCCGTTTAGCGTTATGCATAAAGAATAAACGCTCTGGCTGCCCGTCTTAAGATTATTAAGGTGATTAATGGAAGTATTTTTTTGCATATATATATATATATATATATATATATATATATATATATATATATATATATAAAATGATAGGACACAAATCTCATTATCCTTACAAAAATCCAGAAACAAAACGTAAATTATATAAATAAATAGACTTACTATTGTTATCAAATAACATGAAGCAAGTCTGCACATGTGCCAACTTGCCCATTATTTATTTAGCCCACTTGCCCCATCAGTACCATTTGGTACAAAATCACTTACCAGTCCACACCAAGACGCCTTGGATGATTAATGTTAACGGTATAGAATCTTTAAACCATAAGGAAAACTATGTTATAATTAAAAAATAATTTTTATGAATGTATTGATGTTATAACAAATAACAGAGAGATAAAAATATTTTCTTACTACCATCAAAATAAAAATTTGTCTCAGAAATTCGAGCTCCTACGTTCTATCTCTATAGAATTTTGCTGGTAACTGAGGAACCACGTGGCAATTACTCCGTATATGTATTAGAGTCATCTATTGGTAAACTTTAAACTTATTTTGAGTGTGCCAACTTACCCCTGTAGCCAACTACCCCCGGTTTCCCCATATTAATATAATATATATATAATATAATTATACTATATTATATATATATATATATTATAATATATATATATATATATAATAATATATATATATGATATATATTATATTAAATAATATTATATATATATATATATAATATATATTATATATATATATATATATATATATATATATATATATATATAGATATATATATAGTATTAATTATATAAATTACATAAATATAATATAGTATATATATTATATATATTAATTATATTATATATAATATATATATAAATATATATATAATATATAATATACTAAATATATATATAATATATATATATATATATATGGGGGAAACCAGGGGTAGTTGGCTACAGGGGTAAGTTGGCACACTCAAAATAAGTTTAAAGTTTACCAATAGATGACTCTAATACATATACGGAGTAATTGCCACGTGGTTCCTCAGTTACCAGCAAAATTCTATAGAGATAGAACGTAGGAGCTCGAATTTCTGAGACAAATTTTTATTTTGATGGTAGTAAGAAAATATTTTTATCTCTGTTATTTGTTATAACATCAATACATTCATAAAAATTATTTTTTAGTTATAACATAGTTTTCCTTATGGTTTAAAGATTCTATACCGTTAACATTAATCATCCAAGGCGTCTTGGTGTGGACTGGTAAGTGATTTTGTACCAAATGGTACTGATGGGGCAAGTGGGCTAAATAAATAATGGGGCAAGTTGGCACATGTGCAGACTTGCTTCATGTTATTTGATAACAATAGTAAGCCTATTTATTTATATAATTTACGTTTTGTTTCTGGATTTTTGTAAGGATAATGAGATTTGTGTCCTATCATTTTAGTGTTTATAGACTTCTGAAGAAATGTGTTAACAGTGCAGGTGATTTGTGGATGACTGGTAATCCAGGATCAAGTATGCCCATCTGTGACATTACTAGTAAAGTTTCTTCGGGTTTACCTCTACCTGTCACTTATTCTGATGTTTTCAATGGGCTTAGGATTGCTGGAATTTCACCTTTGGATACAGACTATTTCAAGATTCTGATTTTACGGGGGCGTATGTAACAAATCGAGAGATGTCCGAAAAGGCACATGGGCTTCAGATCAGTCATCAGCGTGATACAGAGTTTAAGAACTGCTCCCGTTAATTCAGAAGAAAGCTCAGCTAAAGACAGCCTGTGTTTGGTAAGCCAGGAGAGGTTTGGGTCCAGCGCAGGGCATGTAACATGTGGGAGCAAGAAGGCTACTGATGAAGATTTATTTGACACCTGCCACAATTAAAACTAGATGATGATCTGAAGTGATACCACTGCCTTATATTTTGTATTTTGGAAATTCAGAGGGTATTTTGTTATTTGATTTGAATGCAATGTAGTAATTTTCTTTTAATTATTAATTTTATGTGCCAACTTACCCCATAATGAGTGCCAACTTACCCCATATACGGGGGAAGTTGGCACGAAAATGTTATTTTTTTCTAAAGCTTATTGTTACCTTAAGTTGAAAGCAAGGAACAATTATTATTTTGCTCTATGATAAAGACGAATGTTTATTTCTTTCAATGATAGTAAGAATTTTGCAAAATTGTTAAAAGTTTGCCAACTAGCCCCGATCTCCCCATATATATATATATATATATATATATATATATATATATATATATATATATATATATAGTAATATATATATATATATATAGTATATATATATATATATATATTTATATATATATATATATATATGTATGTATGTATGTATGTATAATATACATATATATATGTATATATACATATATATATATATATATATATATATATATATATATATATATATATATATATATATATATATATGTGCATAAAAATACTTTGATTAACCACCTTAATTAATAACCTTAAGACGAGCAGCCAGAGCGTTTATTCTTTATGCATAACACTAAACGGAACGAGGGTGACTGAATTAATTAATACTCGTCATATTTTACCCGGCCAGCAGAATCACAGACCGCTTAAGGGAACGTGTTCATGTTGACATTTTTTTTTTTTATTTCGAAATGTTGCTTGCTAGAAGGATGAACTTTGGTCATCACTGAAATTTATTTTTACATTCTTTTATTATTATTGTATTACTGTTGCAGTTTATACCATTATAACCTTTATTATTAAATCTCTTGCTGGTGTTGCTTTGAAACACAACTTCTCACCCTATTCTCACACAGGATGTATACTCAGAATACACCCTCTTGTACATCCCAAAGACACCGGTCGAGAGAGAGAGAGAGGACCTGCAAGGGATATCCGAGATCTCCGAGGACAGCTTCCGGAGACGATGAGGGGCATTGTGCGTCTCCGACAGGGGAAGTGCCTCCAGGCGGAGGCGCAGGAGGGACAAGGAGTGTTGAAGGTGGGGGGGAGGTGTGGCGGTGGGGGAAAGGGTTTCAGCGTCCGCCCTCTTACTAGGCAACGACAATGGGTCTGTTACAACCTCTTACGGCGCACTCGTCGCTAATTGTTTCCTTGGCTCGTGGGTCCTCTGATGGTTGTCCTGTCTTCCGTTCAACTCCTTTTTTTAAATCCCTTTTTATTTATGGGAAGGGAAAGAGAGTCCTTATTGCTACTCAAGCGCGTTGAACTGACGACTCATTACTGCATCGATGTAGTTAATCTTGTGTGTGAGTGTGTTCAGGTCATTTTATTCACCTTGTTTGTAAAGATTTGTTTTTCTTATCAGTCATTACCATTATTACTGTATAAACATGGAAAATGGGATCTATTCAAGTATCTGTTCTTTTTTGTTTGTTTCAGTTACCCAAGATCCTCACTGGACAATTAAGGAATTGGTTCCTAGCCACGTCAATAAAAATCTAATCCTTCTCGCCGCCCTAGGAGAGCTGTTATCAGCTCAGTGGTCTGGTCAAACTAAGATAAACTTAACTTCAGTTATGACTCATGAGGTATTTAGCTCACCAGTTACGTTCATTATCTAAAGCTTAGTTTGAATTTTATTCCATACGTCCTTTTGTTTATACAATTGTTCTATAAGCGTATTGATTTGTGTTACCATTGGCTTATCTATTTATTAACCTATTCTTACATTCATTTACATGCAGGTGTTCTACTCGAATGACGCCTGAATTCTTAGTCATTCTTAATAAATACTCACATTCAAGTATGCGTGATTTTTGTCCTGGTTATTTTTTCTATAGAACTCATACGAATTATAAGTAATAAATGGAAAACCATTAAAATGTGTAGCAGGCTTCCATCAGCATGTAGAGCATGTATATGATGTAGATCTAAGATGGAGATCCTCCAAAAAACTGTTTACTAACTGTCAGTCACGGAGACCTCCCTTGGTCAGATTTTCGCAGATAACGATAGTACACAACAAAAGATTAACAAGCAAAGAGGCAAGTTGATAAAACATAAATTTTATTGCCTTAATAGGGAATGTTAAGAAAAGCCCAACAACAGAAATGAGTAATAAAGATAGATAATTAGATAAACGAAGAACAGCAGCCATCTTGCTTGAAATAATGCAACTTCTACTGAACTTGTGAACATCATTGTAGCCAATATAGGAACAAAGGTATTCCGAGTGTCATACTGAAAAGGTTAAAAGATATCAAATTAGGCAATTTTCGTTGAAGCACTTACAAAAACTGTGATGCTAATGCTCAACACTCACACAGACACAGACATATATATATATATATATATATATATATATATATATATATAGTATATATATATATATATATATATAAGCCATATCACATTACCGTGATTCATATACATATATCGAGCTACAAATGTCCTTTAATATCTAATTCGCTCTACCCCGGAATTGATATATTTTCATATATGTTTAACCGGGGGGGAAATTATTAAGCGATAATAGAATTGCCGGCCGACAGGCGCGAACCATCAACCTCTCAATTCCAGGACTGGCAGTGAAGCCTTAACCAACCCCGCCACCGCAAGAGATATAAATTTATGCCGCCTCCCAACTCAAATACCTTCCGCGCTCAGGTATTTTTTGTTTTCGAGACTGCATCAAGCCCATCTCGTCCTCGGTAGCGTGGTAGTGCTTTTGGCCGCACGTAGTCATTATATAAGCCATATCACATTACCGTGATTAATATATGAAAATATATTAATTCCGGGGTAGAGCGAATTAGTTTATTAAAGGACATTTGTAGCCCGATATATATATATATATATATATTATATATATATATATATATATATATATATATATATATATATATATATATATATATATATATATATGAAAAGCAATGACAGAAATTCTGATTGCTCTGACAACCTAGATGGCTCGACTGAACACTTACTAATCTATTAACCGCCAAGAAAACTTCATTTTCTATCTCAACCACAACCTATTCAAAAATAATGTATAGAGATCTTAATCTTTTAAGACTTCATTACTGTAAAAAGTACAGCTATTAGACGAATATACATAACCGATGATAAGTTAATTATGTACATGAACATGAAGAACGCAGATTGGTTTAGCTCTGGGCGAGGTCATACTTCGGAATAGATCAACATTTTTAGTTTTCTGTAAAAGAAACTGTTGAGATGGATATTTGTCTGCCTGTCCGCACTTTTTCTGTCCACCCTCAGATCTTAAAAACTGCTAAGGCTAGAAGGCTACAAACTGGAATGTTGATCATCCACCCTCCAATCATCAAGCATACCAAGTTGCAGCCCTCAGTAGTTTTTCTTTTACTTAAGATTAGAATTAACCATGAATGTCCGTCTGGCACCACTGTTTGTGCCAAAAACACAGGTCACCACCGGGCCGTGGCTGAAAGTTAAGAAACTCAGCCGAGGCTAAGAGTTTCATACTGCACAGAAGACTCGACTGCGCGGAGAAACTTCGGCACCTGTTTTTACTTGTTTGGATTAGCGTTGGAAGCACAGACTGGCCCAATGTATGGCGACGAATCTTATACATAAAAGTTGGATTTATGCTTACAAAGAAGTTTGGTGAAGAATGTGGATGTCTTTTTGCAGCTGAAAAGTCTTTCTTGTCAAACAGATTAAATTTAAAAACCTGTAATTTGTTGTGATTGTTTTACTGAGAAATTATTAGAAGACACTTAGATCAGGTTGCAAAGTGTTGTATATCAATTAACCACCTGCAAAACCAATCTTCGGCACAATTAGCAACTTCTGGCTCATATTTTCAGGAAAATTTTATCATTTTCAGTAATTTAAATACCTTACAGTAATCAAGAAAGAGGCTAACGATGAAAGAGACAAGTTTGGTTAGATTACTATGGAAATGAAGGACAACAAGAAATAAGATGTAAGATAATATCTGAGGGGTGAAAATGTGGGATGAGCGGTTTGAGTAAAGCTGAAGAGAGAAGGATGACGTGTAAAATATGTGCATATTATCATCCTTTTGGTGAATATACAGTACTGCTACTAATGATGCCTGACAGACAGTCCTACTTTCACTGGGCGTCTAATGACTTTGCTATGATGGTTGTCCAATAGTTTTGCGATGTGAGGTGTTCGGCAGCCCGCTTTTAAAAAACCAGGAACAGTATTTCCTATCTTCGCATGCCATTACTTGTCCGGTTTCCAATTCTTTTTCTTTAAGTGTGTTAAAACTACTCTTACAAGGCATCTAGTAATTCGTCCTCTGCTGTTTACCGAGCAATCCGATATTGATCCTAGGGATCGTACCTAACCCCTTCTTAGCCAGTTGACTGTTATCTTCTGTTCGGTGGCTGATGGTTCTGCTTTATCCAGAGTGTCTGATTTACTTAGTCTAGAACCTCAGCAATCAGATGTTTTGTCCGTCCTGCACTTGCTAAGCGTCTGCTGGTTTTAGTCTGCTAATTCGGCGCCTTGTTCTGGCCAGCGACCCAGAAGGCTTTTGTTTTGCAGTGATCATTAAAGGTCTATTTCTGTTCGACACCTAGTAGTCCAATTTTTGCCATGTATTAAGAACAGTATGAGCCATCTGGAGAGTAGCAGTTCTGCCTTTGGAAATGACTAGAATTCCTCGAGGTGTATCTGCCTGTGGGTAATCGATTCAGACTTACCTGGAGAAGATAGACATCGTTTACTAAATAGCCGATAAAACATTTACATTTCAATAATTTACTTATGATAAAGATCGAGTAGAAGCGAATAGTATGAATGACTGACAAACAGAATGACCAGGTGGTTTCGTGAGTACTACTTAAATGTGCCTTTTCTTATATTTACTTGGACTACAATTGCTTCACAAGAACCAAAAAATCCATACCGCAATACATTCGGCGTACTCCCCTCCCCTCCTCCCACCCCCCACCCCCCCAAAAAAAAGAGATGAAGCTTCCGATATTTAACGACCAAAATTGATAAGCTTCACCTCTCTTCAAATAGCGAATCTTCCTCAGGATCTGAATTTCCAATTTACCAATGGAATGATCAGATAATTTCAGACACATTCATGATAATACAGTTTACGGCGCCATTCAAAGCTTTACAAGACCCGAATTAGCATATTTCTATGAGCATAATCTTATGCTCAAGTGAGCATTCACACTGGGGCATATGAAAGAGAAAGAGATGGTGTTTGAAATAACAGCCAGTGGGGCATTGTTCTTAAATCACGATGAGTTACTGTCTGAGGAAAGAAAAAAAATGCAGAACATGTACTTATGCTAATTGAAGCCAATTAAGCTTAATATCTGTACGCAGGCAGGTACTTTCCCCATTTATAATTACAAGCAACCATTAACATTCCTATTAAGTTCAGTACTTACGTTGGACATCCTAACGTGTGTTTCACCCTAACTAATGATTAAGATTAAAAGGAAAAATATCAGGGGCCATCTCCATAGCCATGGGCGGCCGCCTATGCAAGAGACTACCGACTGGAAGAGATTACGGCTCCAATTGTAGCCATAATGGAGTTTGTTTCCCAATAGCCCCCTTGGTAAGGGGCATCCATAGAGTTAAAAGTAAATTGATGTATTTGCATCTCAAAGTAACCGCTCAGCTTCACGCTGTGGCGTTGGCGGTAACGCCCCCCCCCCCCCACCCCCCCACCCCCACCCCTCCACATAATAACCATAACAATGGAACGAACCTTATCGTATCGTAGGCAGCGGCGCTTTTATAATCATATCATAATTTTAATAAGACAATAAAATCTGTTATTGCACTAAGAGCCGGATAGCGTTTTGGTCGTCTTTTCTCTCCCAGACTGTTCGGTTGCGTTCGTGTGTCTATTGAACGCGTCTGAACGATATACTGGAGTAACGATAGATGAAACAAGATAGCTTGGACGTGTGATGTATTACTCTGATAATTAGGTATTGCATAACTTTACCCATCTCCTCCTTTCGAATTTTTTACGTTCTTTTTTTTAATCGCCGGAGATTTATGATGCTGATTTCGATCTTGACCACAATGGTTGGTTTGTCGTATTTGATGCATTTAAAATCCCAGCTCCCCAACTGCCATCTTTATGAGCTAAAGGTAAAACGTCATTTTCGTATGCATATACGTATACACACACGTTCACGTACAGATGCAAATACAAGCCTGCACGTGGGCACACACACAAACGCACACATCCATATGCGAACACATACATGCATACATACATACATACATACATATAGTATGTATATGGATTATATATAGTATGTGCGTGTTAAAACGCTTGCACACGATATATGATCAGAGATAGATATCACTTACCTTTATTATGGTCCTCTATCTTTTCATTAAATTTGTATGAATGATATTAATGGAAGGGCGATAGCTTCACCATCGAGATAGCTGGGTTTGATTCCCGTGAGAGGTTGTGGACGATTGCAGCAATTTCCTTTAAAATCTGTTTGCCTACATTGACATGGTTAGTGTGATTAGTGAACAGATATCTAATATTAATGCGTGAACACTGCGAATGAAGAAAGCATTATCAACTATTAGTAACAAGATCAATTTAAAGTTTTCGTTGCCGACTTGCTTTAACATATCTCTGATAAATATGAGTACACGTTGTCCGACTCTGGTATTTACGTGTAAATTATCTAAGGTCTATAGCTCATAAACAAGTTATATTATGTATTTATATACCCCTAAATCTAAATACGAACACAATAACACATACACACACACACACACACACACACACACACATATATATATATATATATATATATATATATATATATATATATATATATATATATATATATATATATATGTGTGTGTGTGTGTGTGTGTGTGTGTGTGTGTGTGTGTGTATAGCTCATAAACAAGTTATGTTATGCATTTATATACCCCTAAATACGAACACAATAACACATACAGATACACACACACACCCACCCACCCACGTGGGTGGGTGGGTGTGTGTGCGTGTGTGTGTGTGTTTATTCTTGACGATCGTAATGTAATTGGGATTCTTTTATTGATGGTAAGTTTACGTCAAGTCTGGCTTGAGAACGGACCCTTACCCTAAGGTGGCATGTGAGTTTGATGATGAGTTGAAGGGAATAACAGACCTGGAATTGGCCTCTAGACTATGAACCCTTAACCTATGATGGAGGTCACCATCAAAGTTTATATGTGTTCATATTTGTCTGCAAGAGTAAGGGACATATTCGCCTAATTGTAAAGACACGCCCCTGGCTGCGATCTTAAGCGTCATTTTTCTGTCTGTCGACCAAAAGGACACCTTCATGCATATAAATTGACGGAATGAACCATATGTCAGGTAATCTATCTTGCATGTCTATTTTTTCTCTTTTTAAGGAAAGAAAAAATCAGAGGCTTGAATGTCAAGCTCGGGGAATCAAAAGGTCTTGTGAATAATGGGGCAGCCGGGGATATGCCAATACCTTGGCGAGATGAGCTCTTTGGATTAATAAGATCCCGCCACAAGGCTCTGGAATCGCATCGCGGTCGTCTATTGAAGATGGAATGAGCACAGGTGAGGGGTCTATTATTTTCTGCCTTGTCATCGATGTTTCTGGTGGGAAGGGGAATTAAATTCTCTGTTTATAAAAGGAGTTAGATTTTGGAACGAGAAAACCTACATCAGAAGAAATACGGTGGATTATTTTTGATTGGTACAGGAGTAGCATTTCGAAATCTATGAAGAAAGATGCTAAAGTAATGATATTCAGAAATATAAAAAAACTCATTATGAGAATATAAAAAATATCCAATTCTGAATTGAAATTTATAGTATCCTATACATAATATTTTACCGTTAAAGAAAAGAAATTAAAATTCCAATTTGATAAAGCTAAAGTTCTGTGATACTGGATTACTTTAATTCTGGAATCTCCAATTATCAAACGCGAAGGTCAGCTCATTAACTTTCAGATACAAACTTGAACTCTGCAATGTGAGACCAAATTACATAAGCAAATTTAATTAAATACGGTCAATCAACTCAGAATACTTTTACAGCTGTGAAAACTATTTGTGCTTTAAGTCTTTTTTAATGAAACGAGAAACTTTATATCACGATTATTTTCATTGTCAGTGTCTCTGCTAAGGATTTCCTTTATATTTCCATTCCTTCAAGAAGTACAATTACCATCTTCTTTGTAGTTAAGCCCCACTCTTGCTTAACTCTTTATTTATCATCCCGTAGGTCCCCGCCAGTGGAAAAATATAAACCTCTTTCGATAAACGTAGATGATTCGTATTAATCTCTTAAATGCATTTACTCTCAAGGCAGTAAAGAACATTAAAATACAGGAACATCGACTGATGTTTTAATTTTTTTCATTTCTTATCGGGACGTACCCTGACGCACAAAGAGCAGAGAAAGAAAAGGTAGTTCGTAGCCTCTTAATGAAAGCAGACAAACGACTTGGAGCAGAGGCGGACGAACATCGTCGTCGTCGTCGTCGGTCTGGTGGCAGATATCGAAGCCAAAAGCACTAAGCGGGAGGTCTCAGGTTAATTTGCGTAACAAAGCCCGTGCCATCGCAGGTCATTTGTCATCACAGCCGCGGCTCCAGGCTACAGAGCCACTCAGTGAGGACATATTGCTCCTTATCTACACCGGCAAGGCCACTCAGCGAGCACTTCTCCATTCTTCATTGTTTACAAACATCAGAGGTAACACTGCTGTGGACAGGACTACTCAGTTAGGACATAATATTCATTATTCATTTCATAAAAGGCAGCCCAACGAGCACCTCTTCATCTTCCATTTTTGCACATGCATTGATTGGAGGAAATGCAGTCTCAGTGGGTAGTATTTCTCCCTGACTTTGTCACACACGCACAAAGAAAAAAAAACAGTTGGGACAAGGGTGCAGGATTCAGGCCTATTTATTATAGACTTTATTATTATTATTATTATTATTATTATTATTATTATTATTATTATTATTATTATTATTATTATTATTATTATTATTATTTTGTTGTTGTTGTTTTTGTTGTTGACTATCGCAGTCCTCCAATTCGACTGGGTGGTATTTATAGTGTGGGGTTCCGGGTTGCATCCTGCCTCCTTAGGAGTCCATCACTTTTCTTAGTATGTGCGCCGTTTCTAGGATCACACTCTTCTGCATGAGTCCTGAAGCTAATTCAGCCTCTAGTTTTTCTAGATTCCTTTTCAGGGATCTTGGGATCGTGCCTAGTGCTCCTATGATTATGGGTACGATTTCCACTGGCATATCCCATATCCTTCTTATTTCTATTTTCAGATCTTGATGCTTACCCATTTTTTCCTTATCTTTCTCTTCAACTCTGGTGTCCCATGGTATTGCGACATCAATGAGTGATACTTTCTTCTTGACTTTGTCAATCAACGTCACGTCTGGTCTATTTGCACGTATCACTCTATCTGTTCTGATACCATAGTCCCAGAGGATCTTTGCCTGACCGTTTTCTATCACTCCCTCTGGTTGGTGCTCGTACTACTTATTACTGCAAGGTAGCTGATGTTTCTTGCACAGGCTCCAGTGGAGGGCTTTTGCCACTGAATCATGCCTCTTTTTGTATTGGTTCTATTATTATTATTATTATTATTTCGTTTTTGTCGCCAAGGCCATGCTTTCATTGGCTCACCATCCTCCCCCGTTTGCAGCTACAAAAAAAAAGTCAATGAGTGCTCTGTAATAAACATAGAAAAAAGCTGTCAATGAGCGTTCCCTAATAAACAGACATAGTCTAGTTTCCTTGATGAACATCTGAGTCACTACCCTCTCTAGTATCACCCAGATGAACATTTGTCATTCTTTTCAAACTGGCATCATTGGATGAATCCACGCAGAAGGGGTCAGCAAGTATACAATATATAATAATTTTTTACTAACGTTATCTTGGCCCCTCACAGGGCTTGTTTATATTCCACCTTTTTTTACTAATATTAGTCGGGACTAATCTCAGTCTTTGCCCTCCCGTAAGGACGTTGCTTCGTATTTACATACCCGATATCAATCTGTGGAGAATTGTTCATCAACCATTAGTTGTAGAATTGTCTGGAAGATTGAGAGTAAAGTTCAAGAAAATGAATATCACTGTTATATGACTGTGCATCAGGCAACGCATACACACGCACACACACACGAACGCGCACACACACATACACATAGGCGCAATTAGGCACTATCATATATTTACATGTATCTTTCTTTTATGTGTAAACAACCGCAGTTGTCCGATAGCTGGTTGTACTTTACGCTTACAATCAATAACCAGTAAAATAAATAAATAAAAATGTACTATATAAAGTTCACTTTCACACTCGGTCTCTTTTGTAACTTCGTATAAGTAAGAATGTATATCCGTTTCAAGCGGAAATAAAATCGCACAGTTTTTTTTTTTTTTTAATTAAAATATGTTTCGAATAAATCAATCTCATGCGATAATCTATTTTTTTTCGTATTCTTAATATCCTGTACCGATGTCTGCTACTTAAACTTGCTCTTATATAACAGGCCAATTCAGATTCGACCATTATGATGTATCATTCAAAGGAGATAAAAAATAAGTTGTGTCAAAACATTTCAATAATAGGCAACAGACGGACCAACTACGACGCATTCCGACTAGGGGAAGATGAAGTAAAATCATAACTATGAAAGTTAGGAAATAATAACTTGAATATGCTTAAGAGAACAAACAATATTAAATACAAAAACATGAGAAGCGAAGGAAAGTAATGGTTAACTTAAAAAAAAAAATAAATAAAAGTTTGTGATTCATGGAGTCAAAAAATAAGCTTGAGACGTAGCATCATTTAGCAGCATCTCTCTCTCTCTCTCTCTCTCTCTCTCTCTCTCTCTCTCTCTCTCTCTCTCTCTTGTAAAACAGTTTGACGTATCACAAAATTCATCTCGAAAACACTGCCGATGAACATAGCAGACATTGTGGACTCTGGAAAGCCAAATTGCTTCGAAATTTTATTTTTTAACTTTCAACACTACGAGAGTGAACTAGGGTTATTTACCTGTACTGTGCCTACTGAGAGAGAGAGAGAGAGAGAGAGAGAGAGAGAGAGAGAGAGAGAGAGAGAGAGAGGTGAGTTATAAAAGGTATTGCAGCTGATATTCACTGCGACGAAGTTGTCACCAGAGCATAATTGATTTTGGAGGGCGGGGAGGGTAGGTAGGTAGGTAGGTACTAACTACAAAAAGAATATTTCTGCATTTGAGAATATAACTAAGCGAATATACGTATAAATGTGATTGCGGGTATTTTGTCTATTACAGTCATATGTGTGTGTATAATCTATTCTCATGATTCAAATCGCCTGTTGTTAACTGCATTAGGACAGAAAGATAGGTAAACAGCTGTTCAATTATGGTCTAAGCAAGAAACCACAAAACAAAATTTAGGATGTAAATTTAATTTACCTACAAAAATGGGAAAAATTGAATCTTTCTTGTAATGTTGTCACAATTGTCACCATAGTATTAAAATATTATAGCAATTAAATCGATTGCGAGGATACAATTTATTTGAAGAAACCGGCGACTTATCATTGAGAGAAAATTTTACACGTACTGCAAGTAACTATGATGAATAAAGAATCAAAGGTTAACTTTTGATATTTGTGTGTAAATCATGTTACTGTACAATTTCTCTTCTCAATATAATTCTAACAGTAGAGATTTTACAATGAAATGGCGAATTGCTCTTTCAAAAATCATTATAATTCTAAGCTGTAAAAAGCAATTCATGATTTCTATCCTATCAAGTCGACAATTAACAACCGTATTACCGTCAACTATTTATCAGTGTGAACAGATATTTCAAATTGAAATACCATGAAATTATACCGATAATTATCTCTAAGAAAACTTCCAACTGAAATCTTATTGGCAAGTCGATAATAAATTTTTCAAACGGAATTTGAAAGAGGAAAGAGTCCCTATAAATAACAAGAACATTTACCAAGATAGAATTCAGACATCGGTATTTTACCCCAAAAATAAGGTTATGCTTTAGAACAGAATTGAGAGACAGGAATGGTAAAATAAAATAATGAACAATGATTGCAAAATGGATTTTAAAAGAAGAAAGAAAGTTTTCTCTCCTCTTTCCTTTGCAATTTTCCTGAGCAACGTGTTAGTCGAAGAGCAATTTGCGTTATTGACGGCACATGTTCACTTTAACAAGTTGCTTGTTCACAGTTCTAAAGTAAGTGTTCAATGCCAGAGTAAAGAGGCTCTCAACAGAATCTCTTTTTGCTAGAAGTAAAGAATTCTTACCAAATAGGAAAAGTACCAAGTCACAGACCAGGCTGCAGTTTTTAAAGTCAAGTCACAAAACTGCAACACAACGGTCTCGTTATGACCTCTTCATTTCACCAGCTTCGTGAAGTCGTTTTTGGAAAGTTCTTGTATCAGTTGCTTCGTTTTCCTCAGTGGAGTAAATGTTATTAACGGAAGGGATATCATGCTTTGAGTAAAAACTGGAAACTATTGTTGAAAATGGAAGGAAGAGCGTGTAAGCTATGTATTATGTAAAACTGTGAAAAGAAAAAAAATATAGGTTTCGGGAAAGATGCTATAATTTAGTTATGTTGGACAAAAGTAGATGTCATACCAATGAAAATTCTTTGAAACGCAGATACTTCTGAAAATGTTTCACCTAAAGTTCTCTCTCTCTCTCTCTCTCTCTCTCTCTCTCTCTCTCTCTCTCTCTCTCTATATATATATATATATATATATATATATATATATATATATATATATATATATAATATATATGAATAACTTGATCACGAAGTATATAAAACGTGATGTTATGTATAAATAAAGGTTTTTTTGCCACGCTTTTTCATTTTTTCCTTCGTGGCAAAAAAACTTTATATATATATATATATATATATATATATATATATATATATATATATATATATATACACATAATCTCATCTCAAGGTTGATTTCATCTTAGCATACTATATCACGCATACAGAAGCAGAATAATAATAATAATAAAAAAAAAACACGCTGAGTTGATAAAAAGTTATTTTGAAAAGGGAAGTTAACTTGAATTTTGGCTGCATTTTTTCTTGGAGTTCACCAGAATGACCACGAAACGGATGCATTCTAAAGACTCGTCCGTTTTTCAAAATGATACAAATGGATCACCTTTCCCATTTTCAGGTAACTCATTTGCACTTCTCTCCATCCAGAAGAAGAAGAAGAAGAAGAAGAAGAAGAAGAAGAAGAAGAAGAAAAGAAAACCTGAGGTATACGTTTGTTTGACATATGACTAATGACGTCCTATTATCAAAGTAGCCTCGGGTTACAGTTGAGGGGTCACCAACCACCACGGCTCAAAACAACGAGGAAAAGGGAATTGCGGCTGTTGCAGGAGAGAAGAATAAGGACGTAAAAATTCCAACGCAAGCAACGAAAAGAAGAAAAAAAAAGAGCAGAAATAAGACCTGGCAAGTCGAGGTTAATTCTGGATCAAGTTATGCCGTAGGTTTCTTTGCGGAGGTTAGAGCTGTTATTGGTATGAAGTGGCAATTGAGGACAATGGTAACACTGGCGTAGTGTCTTTGTCACTTGGTAAATGCACCTTTGACAGAAGTTAACGGTTAAGTGAATTTGTTCGCTAGACAGAATCCAGAGGTTCCACATGAGGCACCCAACACATTTTCACTACTTTAGACACCGAGTGGTCGACCTTAAAACTAGCACCCGTGCAAGTACAAGGCAAATTCAGTCTAAACTAACCCTCACTAAAATCTAAAATATTCATGTTTCTATTATCTTACGATAAGGGAGTTATGAGATGAGAGAAGTTGGGAGTTAGCGACTGGGAAAAGTTGAAGAAGTTTGCAAGACTTGTTCAGTCATTTTTTCGAATAACCGAAGGTCTGTCGTATTTTAAAATCACCATTAGGCACCCAATGTTGGAAAAGTAAGCAATATAAAAGAGGCTAAGCAAACATTATATTAAATCATAGAAATCCCCCGTAGAAGCTAAACTTCAGTCTTAAAGAAAAATCAACTTGAGTTGAGTTCTTGCCAAGACAGAAGTGATTTTCATTGACAGCAGCCAAAAGTAATAATAATAATAATAATAATAATAATAATAATAAGTGGTACGAGCACAACCTGAAGGAGTGATAGAAAACGATCAGGCAAAGACCTCTGGGGGACTATGGTATCAGAACGGATAGGGTGATACGTGCAAACAGACCAGACGTGACGTTTGATTGACAAAGTCAAGAAGAAAGTATCACTCATTGATGTCGCAATACCATGGGACACCAGAGTTGAAGAGAAAGAGAGGGAAAAAATGGATAAGTATCAAGATCTGAAAATAGAAATAAGAAGGATATGGGATATGCCAGTGGAAATCATTATTCCCAATAATCATAGGAGCACTAGGGCACGATCCAAGATCCCTGAAAAGGAATCTAGAAAAACTAGACGCTGAAGTCAGCTCCAGGGACTCATGCAGAAGAATGTGATCCTAGAAACGGCACACATAGTAAGAAAAAAGTGATGACTCCTAAGGAGGCAGGAATGCAACCCGGAACCCCCACGCTATAAATACCACCCAGTCGAATTGGAGGACTGTGATAGAGCAAAAAAAAAAAAAAAAAAACAAAAAAAAAAAAAAAAAAAAAAAAAAAAAAAAATAATAATAATGAATAATGAATAATAATAATAATAATAATAGTAATAATATCTCAGTAGCACACCCTTATTCAAACATATTTCATTAGAATGAATAGCTGTCTGGCTGCCAATAAGTCTATAATTGCAGTTGTTCAATCTCTCGAATGAGTTTCTTTGTAGCAGCACTTGACCCAACTGAAAAATACCTAAAATCTCTGTATACCCGATAGCTGGTATAAATATGGCATCATTCTTCCTTCTCTGAATTGTAAAGAAAACTAACGAAACGTCAAGGAATAAATGAATTGTGAACAGCTGTTCTATAATTTACCTGCTGCTTCATCGAAATTCATTGAAGAGACTGAGGAACTTAAATATAAACTCAACGTCGTCCAGACGGCCATTCCTTTCGATAATAATAATAATAATAATAATAATAATAATAATAATAATAATAATAATAATAAATAAATATATTAAATATAATAATAATAATTATTATTATTATTATTATTATTATAATAATAAGAAATATTCGTCTCGACTGGAGGAAGAGGAAATCACGTATCACAGAAACGCAAATCACTTATTCGTAAAACATCTGATCTGACAGAATTGACACCATCCGTGTCATAATAACATATAAGTAGTGGGTCCGACAGGTTACTTGGATTCCGGGGTTTATGCGTGGAACGTGTTTTGAGATACAAATTCCTGACGAATAACCTGTGATCATGGAAGACCATTTGGTCGAAACCTTCTAGTTTCTGTTTGCTTTCGTTGTGTCGTGACTTGGGCAGCGGAAGAAGAGGCGTGTGAATTAACAAACAGATAATAGTAACTAGATGAAGACAATTTGAATTTAGTAAGTTCTTATGTTTAGATTTGCAATTAACTCTTCATGAGCTGAACTCTGAAAATGACCCATAGAAATTTGATAAGAGACAAACAAAACTTATCAAGTGGATCGCATAGTTCCAACGGGGTAATAGTCCAGTCGCTGAGCTGAAAAAAAGAGGCATAACTCAGGAAAAAAACAGTATCAAGCTAAAACTTAGTCAGATTGACCAGATGTTTGTATAAAGTCCCCAGAGAAAAAAAGCTACATAGTTATGCCATGGGGAAACCTGATTGTTGACCCCCAATGCAAAATGGCGCCAGCTAACGTAAGGCAAAACATTGATGAAAATATAATGGATTAAGCTCATATGAAAGAAAATTTAATGCTGACTCCATTCCATCTCAACAACCATGTCCTTATAGTAAAGTTATTTTGAGTTATACCAGTTCACTCCTTTATGACAAATAGGTTTTTATATTGTGAAAATATATGAACCTTGATGAAGGTAAACGAGGGAAATTCTGTGAAACCATTTTACTTTTCGTGCCAAGCTAAACATGAAACAGGAAATAGAACATTCTGTAAATATATAAAGCATCATATTTTTGGTTATGTAAATGAAACATAAGAAAGGAGGCTAATGAAAAATGCTGCAAATGTTTTTGTCCTTTTCATCATCAGATTCGTTGTTTTCCAGTACCTGAAAGTATGTTGAAAACTATAAGAATTTACTGCTCATGTTTATGTTCTAAAGCCATAACACCAAATTATCAAGACTTTTCGGTTATACAAGTACAATGTAAGTAAATATTTTTCTCAAACCTCCTTGTTATGACAGTCTTCACCATGAACATCTGTTTGATTAACACTGGTTTTCTGAAGATCCACTTACATCTGACAACTTGCAACAAACATTCTGGTTCAGCTACCTCATCAGCCATCCCCAGTCTTCTGGCTTTAACTGAAAGCCTGCAGTATCCAGTAAGTTCCACGATATAATCTGAAGATGTGCACGAAGGCCATTGTAATAAGCAGCTCTCTGTGCAAGTGCCATCTTTTCATGTTCCAACATACCTGTCCTTATCATTTCCATGAATTTTTTGTACCTGAAATATTAATTAGATACAATTTAGAATATAGCAAATTTTTCTAGATATATTTAATGTTATCATTGATAAATTATACTGACACTTTCACTCTTTTATTCCTTCTTGCTACACATTATGAAACAAGTTAATGGTAATACTATGCACAGTATTTTATTTTAGAGAAATTAGAAAAGGTGTTTTAAGCAGAAATTTTATAGGCTGTAGCATTAACTCTCACCTGACTTTTGTCAATGTGTCATCCTTATTTCCCCCATAAGTGATCCGAAAGACTGCCAAATTTCCAATTTCATTTTGGTTTGCCGGGACATCATTAATTGTTTTGGATATCTCTTTAAGTTCGCCAGATTTTTTCAGAATGTTAAGAAAACTTAATTTTCTTATACCAAACGGTGCAGAAACCGACCGTGTCACAACCAGACCATGCATGTAGAAAAAACAGAAGGTACTCTCGGACAGCTTCTAATCTTGGTGAAACAATCTTCAGATCCCATCCCTTCTGCCCTCTTTCTTGAAAGAATATATCTTCAAATTCGTTTTTCCAGTGGTAAAGTACCATCACTACAATGTCAGTGTAGTCCGCAATAACAACAACAGTCAATAGTCTTAAATTCCTTTGAAGAAAGGAGTAATGCAATTGCAACAATTTGAGAGTCTGCATCACCATCACAATTGGCTACAGCTTGCCCATCAACTTTTAAATATCTTGAGATCAGATATATAAACTGTACCTTGTTTTGCTAATTTGCAAGAAAACCATCTTGAGAAACTAGAGCAGTGTTAGTTTCATTGATATCTATACTGTGACACTTCCTTCCGTGTCCTGTTCGGCGTAGGTGCTCATTTGCCTTTGTTGTAGGATGTTTGTATCCGTCAAAAACAATGAAAGAATGGAAGCAGAACCATACTGTCTGCGAACGCAAGATACATAAAGCTGAGCCAACTATTTTAAATGTTAATGCTTCCATCCGCCCTACTCTATGCAAAGTGCTCCTCCATCAACTACATACAAAAACGACATTTCAATCTAGTTTTTCGAAATTGCCTCATTATCACGCGTCAATGCTCGTCTTAATGCAGGTTTATTAGGCTTCCGCATAAGACCATCCTTAAACAAGGATTTGTAGTCATCTCATATGCAAAGTACTTTTCACCATCATGGTCCCTCTGAGCAATTACTGCAAATCTTGCAAACAGGATCACTGGGCCTATGTGAACTGGCTTTTGCTCAATCTTTACACTTTTCCAAGCACTTCTAGTGGACGTAAACAACACTTGCGTTTTATATAAGTATTTGCCAGATTCTTGTTATCCATTGTTTGAAGAATTATTACGCTGAGCTCTTCTGATTTTTCACAGTTAACTTCATGTTGACCAGATATTGTTACACATCCAGAAGACAAAGCATGCGTAGTTTCATCTAGGAAAGTAAATGGATTGTGCTACTCAACTCATTCTTTCAATTTCTTGTAATCTTGAAAATCACGCTTGCGTCATGACTCACCCATATCTACAAGTATCAATTAAAAACATCTTTAACAGTTTGTACTTTGAAATATAGTCATTTCAGAGACATGAATGCTGAGATAAAAATAAATCGCCATTAAATTCATTTTGCGCATGAGCTATAAAACTTGCATTTTGGGTGACAAAAAATCTTGACCACATGGCAGCTGCCTCCATTTTGAATTGAGGGTAGACAAATGAGGTTCCCCATGGAGGAATCGAAGTTTTTTTGTTTCTGTTTTTTTTTTTTTTTTTTTTTTTTTTTTTTTTGTGGGGGTAGGTGACTGCGTATATGGTCGCCTATGATTTTGGTTCATCCAGGCAAGTTTTAGCTTAATACTTTTATTTTTCTGGATCAAACCCTTAAACGACGGGACGTATATACTGCCAGGCTACCTTTGAATGCACAATGAAAAGATGCATTGTATAAATGCATTCGTTCAATTGTTCGCTACAAACACCTCTTTATGAATAAAATAGGCGTTGGATAAGTTATTATCTTCTCTTTAGCGCATAGTTAAATCATACAATATTAACATATAAAAAGACCTGTTAAAAGTTGAACTAATTAACACTCATATGCACAATTATTACACTAGTCTAGAGAGATCAGTAAAAACAGGCAAAATTATTTTCATATTTTCTCTGTGTAGTATTGTCCACAAAACCAAACAATGTTGATGTTCAAGCAGGCGAAGCTCAAAAGCTGTTCCCTAATTGCTGTTATCAAGCAAGACTTACGTGAAATTCGAACAGAAAAAGCCAAATTAATCTTAAACTGTTTGCTTTCCTTTCTTATCCCACTGAGCCAAAAGTGGCGAAAGGTGATTTCCATTCAACAGGCGATTCACTTGAGAGTCATTTTCCTCTCAACACTTTGTGCTTCTTTCTGCTTTAAGCCATTATCGTCAGTAAATGTCACGAGGAGTTTCCAGGGGCTTTATATATAGCTATTTAAGTTGCATATAAAATTCCCAAGCGATCAGTTAATTACAGTTGTTAGGAAACGATAATTGATCGTTCGAAAGTGAATGTGAGTTGGTCGGTCGGCTGGTATACTCAAGAGGTTATCGGGACTTGGCTGAATGGTTTTCTTTTGTTTGGTTTTGTTTTACTTCTTCTGAAGTTGGGAATTACCAAAACAAAGGCAGTGATAACGTCGTATGCAAATTTGTTTAGGTTTAGACGAGCTTTCTTCTTAGATACTGACTAGGTGATGCTATTAATTTTGTCCTTTTACCATGTCATTATTCTAATATTAAAAGTATTGATATGAGATGCCTCATATGTAATTGAAGATGCCGCATCGTGCTGGAATTTTTATTGTTTTTAATTCGTTTTTTTTCTACGATCTGGATATTGCTCCCCTTTTTGTTTTGTCTAAGATCCACCTTACTTCTTTTACATTCATCCGATTTTTTTTTTCATTTAAGTTTTATTCATTTTTCTTTATTTTTTTCCCCAGCCCATGAGCTGCCTTCACCATCGGTCTTTCAGTATAATATTCAGTACAAGCGCTCAGAGTTTCGCGCATAGGGTAGTGTCAATCAACATCTTCAATAATCAGGAAACTGTCCATCCTTTTTTTTTATTAGCTTTTTCAATGTTGGGTCATAAATTATCATTATTGTTGATGTTCTAAGATGTCTTGATGTTCATGACTGTTGTGAGGCTAATTTAAGGAAAAGAGTCCGGTACCATCATTATCATCACTCGCAGTCATTTTCGTGGAAAAATTTTACTATCCAGATTCATTGGTATAAAAAATGAAAATAAAGAGAGACGTCATTATATAAAAAAATCTGAAACTTGTTCTTATTCTGTGTTACCATTCATGCAAAGTAAAAAAAAAAAAGGCCTTATTTTCATGATGTGAACTTTGAATAAAAACCCCACAACTAATTGTCTTCGAAGTAAAACAATAAGAATAAAACTTACAAGGAATGATTAATATTAACGTTAAGAAGATAATCCGAATCTTTTCGTTTCACGAAAACCTGGATTTATAAACCTCAAGGCTATAGTAATCCAACTCCTAAAGTTTACATATTATTCACTTAATATGAGGTTACTACATGAAAATTGGTCTAACTCAGTTAACTTCGTACGTGAAACTGGATGTTTTAATGATGGTCCCACCACTACCTTCTTTTTCAATGTCTGTCGGTCAGTGGCTTACAAATCAAGACTAAGGACTGGTGTCCTTTGGAAGTGTGACCATACTTTTGTTTGCCGCTCACCTTTGTTCGATTTGCCTTAGTGCAGTCTATACGGAAGGATTTTCCAATTGGATAAGAAATCTAGAGAAAGGTTATCCGAAATCATTGAATCAAAATGAGCAATTGAAAACTTTAATCGAAAATCTCTTTTCTCTCGCCCACTTCGTCTTTTTTTTCATCTTTGAATCATTCACTAAAATGGTTTAGTGGAAAGTATGTGTCCTATGAAAGATTTCCTGTATTCCTTCCTTTCTTTTTTCGGGACAAAAAGAAAATCCTCGACATAATTCGTCAGTGGTTGTTTCTGTAAAGGAGAAGTTTAAAATTTACAGGCCATGCAAAATACTGTATGATGGTTGTTCCTTGGATGTGGTGATTTCAGGATATTCAGTTACCTACTTTCCAAAGAAAGGATTCTTTTTGAACTCTTACAACCTAAATGAATACTCGGTGAATACTATTTTCTTATATGCAAGCGATCAGTAAATTTGAATTCCTGTGACGCAAGATTTTCGCGGGCACGATTCTCTGGTTATGGCTGTCCGTAAAGACAGATAGAAAGAGTTCAAAGTTAATTCCATTTGGTAGCTAACAACGATGGAACAAGTGAAAATTCGTGCTCACGCAAAGATTTTGATTTTATTATTTTACACGTAATGACCTTTGGCATCATTCTCTACTGTACTTTTTTTAAGGGGACCAAAAGCAGTAACGTACCTTCTTGGCGTGGAAGGCAGTAAATTATTATAACAACAATAAATAAGACTCTCATTGAAGGCAAAAGAATTTCTTTTAGATTCGTTTGTCAGTTCAATGAAAGAACCAGATATTTCTCACAGTTATTCATTGCTCAAATATCAAGAGAGTGAAAGAATTATATATTTATTCATCTAATTGGTTTTTATTCATTCCTTTATGTATATCTTTATAGATGTGGGTGGTCAAGTCATGGAGAAGTTGTCTTTAGTTGATAGTGGAACATCGAGTGATTTTTGGATATTCAGCTTACAACATAACATTATGCTGGCATTAGACAGCAGAAAAAGATGTGAACATAATGTACGAATTCCAATAAGAATTCAGTTCTTAGAATGAAAAAATAAAGGATATACAAGGACCCACACATATTAAAATAGACCTCAGTCTGACTGGTGGATTTTAAATTATAATTTTAAATCTAAATCACACTAACACGCACACACGTGCTAGCACACGCACGCAAACACACACACACATACATAGGTGTATATATATATGATATATATATATAATATATATATATATATATATATATATATATATATATATATATATATATGCATTACGCTACAAATATCCTTTAATATCTAATTCACTTTACCTCGGAATATATGTTCATATATGTTAACCGTAGGGTAATTTCTTTTATTTGATAATAATTTCATCCTCTCGAGGATTCGAACCAGAGTAACAAAGGATAAATCAGGACTTCAGTAAAGACGTCACTGAAGTCCTCATTTCTCCTTTGTGCGCTGCTTAGAATTCAAGAGAGGACGAAATTATTATCAAATATAAAAATTCCCCTTCGGTTAACATATATCAAAATACATATATTAGTTCCGAGGTAGATCGAATTGGATATTGAAGGACATTTGTGGCTTAATGCTTAATATGATCAAAATTCATATATATACTATATATATATATATATATATATATATATATATATATATATATATATATATATGTATATATACATATACATACATATATATATATATTATATATATATATATAATATATATATATATATATATATATATATATATAATATATATATACATACACACACACACACACACACATATATGGTCTATTCCTGACTTCTTGGTTATCAACATCACCTCTTCAGCAAGGAACGATGAGGCCTGTTGGAGTGAGAGTTGCCAATTGATAGTTATTAGTTATTCGGACTTAGATACTTGGCGATTTGTGGAATGTAGATATTACAAACAATGTTTCTTAGGTCAAGAAACCATATCCTCAAAAATTTGCCGAAAGACGGAATGTAACATACTCGAGAGTTGCCACCTACGAAAACACACACATACACAAACACAGTCTCATACACACACGCACACACCTGATCCATATATTTACTATAGGAAATATATAATTTTATATTAATATATATATTTAATATTATATATAATACATCTATATAAAGATATATATATATATATATATATAAATATATATATATCATATATAATATATAATATAATATATATATATATATATATATATATATAGTAAATATATATATATATATAATATATAGTATATTATATATAGTATATATAATTAATTATAACTGGTAAAAATGTTCTGTAACAACAGAATTCCATCTAATAAAAGGAGCCCATAAAAACACCAAAATATAGAGAGAAAAGTACTATATTTCAGAGACTGCTGTCTCTCTCTTCAGGTATATGAATGAGAAAAGTTTACAGAAAAGGTGGTATTTATACCAAGAGATCCGTCCACAAGTAAGCCAATTTAGGTCACCCCCGCTGATAATCTTCCAGTTTATTCTATGGTTATGTTCATAGAATAAACTGGAATTTGTCACGTGTAATTTATAGCAGCAACTGCCGGTACAAGAGTCAAATGATGGAATCGGCCTCAATAAAAGAGAAGCAGGTAATGAACATCTCAAAAGGAGCGTGGATTTCAGATGTCATCGACGAGGTTTTCATTCAACCAACGCTTAAGAAGATTAAAGGAAGATTATCAGCGGGGGTGACCTAAATTGGCTTATTGTGGACGGATCTCTTGTGGTATAAATACCACCTTTTCTGTAAACTTTTCTCAATCATATCCATGAGAGAGAGACAGTAGTCTCTGAAATATAGTACTTTTCTCTCTATATTTTGGTGTTTTTATGGGCTCTTTTATTAGATATATAATATATATATATATATATATATATATATATATATATATATATATATATATATATATATATATATACACTACTACCGTAGGCTCTGCGTGTCGTATAAGGCAACTAAAAGAACAACTGCTGCCTTGGAGTCTTACTTTTTAGTAAAAAGGCGAGGCTCACTGTCATAACTGAGGAACTGCTGCCTTGTAGGTGGACCTATTAGTCAAAAGCTCTTCCACCGCCAATAACTGTGGTTGATGACAGCAAGGGCATGCGGTAGTAAAAACCCCTTTACCAAACAATAAACCATGCCTGATGCTTGCAGTGGAGAAGGCGCATCAGGCAACCGACCCCCTAGTGTTGGGATAACGGTGGGAAAGAAGAGGAAGATTGTACACACACACACACATATACATACATACATATATATATATATATATATATATATATATATACATATATATATATATATATATATTTTATGTATAACTGAATCGCGAAATATGGATCGTTATGAATATGTAAGTGAAGACAAAATCCATGATGGAAAGAGAAACGATGGAGTTCTGCAAGGCTTTTCGACTTCTTTTCCTTTACTTAGCAAACAGAAGAAACGTAAAAATAAGTTAACAAAGAAAGCTCGTATAAATGACGGATGGAATTACAAAGGAAAAAATATGCACCTTGAATCCAGCACAACTGAAGAATTAGTAGACCTATCAAAACAAAAGACTAGCCCCAACAGCTCAGAAGCAGGGACAATGCAATTAAGATATAAAAAAAATGGTGACTGACCACCAAAAAATGTTATTAATGTACAACTCGATAACTCTCCAACCGGTAAGAAATAAACATTTTTGGAAAGTGAACATTTAAAAAAAAATATTAAACATACAAATGCATAGATAATATGTATAAGGTAACTAATATATAATTAAGACAGTGATTTTATCTTTTAGGTCATTCTTGAACATTTTACTAATACCGGGGTCCAAATATACATCCCAGGGCTAGGGTTAAAATTACAACTGGAAGTAAGGTGTACAATAGCGGATTCTAAAAGATTTCATGTTTATGGTGTTTAATTCGAACTTCTAAATCCTTCCTAGATTGGCTTATATAAAATGAGTGGCAGTATAAACATGGAAGTTTATATATCATGTTGTTGTTTTCCTTAGGCCTATATTTTATTAACATTTCTTTTAGGTTGTTATTATAAGAAAAAAACGAGGTTGTCATTAAAAGATTTTAACAATTGCTTTAAGTTTTCAAAACCACTATTTTAAAGCTAACTAAGAATGTTCTTTGGAATTTCTTTCTCCATGTTATTTGCACTATAAAATTTATTGTGGGCTTTATTATAATTAATAACTAGTACATTTGAAGGATACCACAAATCTCCCCATTTTTCTTAATTATTCAATTTCTTGATGCAAATTCTGGGGAATGACGAGTTTTTTTTATTTTTTATTTTTAAGGATTTTTTTTTCACTGTGGTATTGAAATTTTTCATGACTTTAATCAAGGAGCTTTTTTTTTTTTTTTTTTGTTAGTCGTATCATCATCGAGTAGGGCTTGCATACGTGATATGGAGTCAGCTTTATCTAGAATTATAATACTATTCGATTTATCAGCTTTTGCGATGTGGATTGTATTGTCTTTTTTAATATCGGAGAAGCTTTTCTTAAAGCGAGCAGGGAAATTATTTCATGCCTAACATTAGCAGCTCCATAAACAGTACTTTTAATTATGTCAACATGATTTTATGGATGATTATAGTATTTTTCAACTATACATAGGGACGACTCAATCATTAAAGAAAAGGGTCTGTTTGATATAATGAAGGATAAACCATATTCGAGTGCATTCACAACATATTCATTTATTTGTTTACCTGATCAAGTTTACAACACAATCATGATGTGCATTATTAGCTCAATCGCTGCTACCAATAAGATATTTTTTTCTGTTAAGTTTCCTTGTCAGGGCATCTGTAGCCTTTCCAAGTTTTCCAAAAATTTTATGTCGCTACGAGTCCTTCCAATCAGCCGGGATAGAATGATTGAATGATATTCTGGCTTTTTCTAATTCGTTAAATATTTCTTTCTCTACTTGCTGTGCGGCTGCTATATGATGTTTTAACATCATGACACTGAATTCACTGAATGGGTGATGGCCATATCTTCTTAAACGGCGTGGGAGCAAGGATTTGGGGAACCCTTGCTCAGACAGGCACTTCTTCAGGAACTTGGGAATCACGAAAATATGGAACGTGATGAACATATAAAAAAAGACAAAATCCACGAAGGAAAGAGAAACGATGGAGTTTTGCAAGTCCTTTCGACTTCTTGTCCTTTACTTACCAAACTGAAGAAATTTTTTTATTTCTTCGGTCTGCTTTTTGTATAATCTTTTATTTGTCTTGTCCTTGCTCCTGAGCTGTTGGGTCTTATCTTTTATAAAACCTCTTAGCCTTGTTTTGATAGGTCTTCTAATTCTTTAATTGTGTTAGATTCCAGGTACTACATATTTTTCTAGTAATCCCCACCTCTCATTTATATGAGCTTTCTATATTTCTTCAGTCTGCTGATTAAAGGACAAGAAGTCGAAAGGCCTTGCAGACTCCATTGTTTCTCTCTTCTTCGTCGATATTGTCAATGTGTATGCTTATACGTAAAGTTTAAGTTTCATATTAGATATATTCCAGCAAAAAGATAATAACATTATAAAGAAAAACAAATAAATAAAAAGCGTCTAAGAGGGTGAGACTGGAGGAGACTCAGAGCCCATTTCTTTCAGTGATTCTTCAAGAAGAAAGAAGCCCTAAAGTCAGCGTTCTTCTAATTATTTTTCTTCCCACCATTCATTCTTTTTCCCAATCCCTCCGAAGGACGTTGGATGAGTGGGCGGTGCTCCTCTATGGTGATTGGTGAGGATTGGGCCATGTTTGGGGACGAACTGGACTAACCTGTCTCTTTTTAATCTACCATTTCCCTCCTTTCCCACCCGTTCGCTGCAAGAAGAGGATGGACCATTAGCTGACCGCCACTCCAGCAGAAAATGCGATTAATGGTGACGAGGCGCCAGAGAGGTTGCCGAAAGGTCAGTGACAATCCGGGGGGGAAGTAGAGCTTTTTTTCCTTTTTTTTTTTTTTTTTTTTTTTTTTTACACTCAATCTTTGAGTCAGACTTTTGAGGATATAATTATGGCTAAATGGGAAAAATCTTTTATTGTGGATTTCTTCCTCTAGCACTTGAACAAATTCAATAAAACATGAGCAAAAAGCCAAAACTTGATTGCATCCTGCCTTGTTTTCTTTTATTTTTTCTACAAGTATTTTTTCACTATTATTATTATTATTATTTTTTTTTTTTTTTTTTTTTTTTTTTGTGTCTTTTTTTTTTTTTGTCTATCACAGTCCTCCAATTCGACTGGGTGGCATTTATAGTGTGGGGTTAGGAGTCCTTCACTTTTCTTACTATGTGCACTGTTTCTAGGATCACACTCTCCTGCATGAGTCCTGGAACTACTTCAGCCTCTTTTTTTTCCAGATTCCTTTTCAGGGATCTTGGGATCGTGCCTAGTGTTCCTATGCTTATGGGTACAATTTTCACTGGCATATCTCATATCCTTCTTATTTCTATTTTTAGGTCTTGATACTTATCCATTTTTTCCCTTTCTTTCTCTTCAACTCTGGTGTCCCATGGTATTGCGACATCAGTGACTGATAATTTCTTCTTGATTTTGTCAATCAACGTTACGTCTGGTCTATTTGCACGTATCACCCTATCTGTTCTGATAGCATAGTCCCAGAGGATCTTTGCCTGACCGTTTTCTATCACTCCTTCAGGTAGGTGCTCGTACTACTTATTACTGCAAGATAGTTGGTGTTACTTGCACAGGCTCCAGTGAAGGACTTTTGCCACTGAATAATGCCTCTTGCTATGTGGTTTATGGTTTAATTTTTCGCATTCCACTTCCTACATATTGGAGAGATTATTATTATTATTATTATTATTATTATTATTATTATTATTATTATTATTATTATTATTATTATTATCATTATTATTATTTATTATTATTATTATTATTATTATTATTTTTTTGCTCTATCACAGTCCTCCAATTCGAACTGGGTGGTATTTATAGTGTGGGGTTCCGGGTTGCATCCTGCCTCCTTAGGAGTCCATCACTTTTCTTACTATGTGTGCCGTTTCTAGGATCACACTCTTCTGCATGAGTCCTGGAGCTACTTCAGCCTCTAGTTTTTCTAGATTCCTTTTCAGGGATCTTGGATCGTGCCTAGTGCTCCTATGATTATGGGTACGATTTCCACTGGCATATCCCATATCCTTCTTATTTCTATTTTCAGATCTTGATACTTATATCCATTTTTCCCTCTCTTTCTCTTCAACTCTGTTGTCCCATGGTATTGCGACATCAATGAGTGATACTTTCTTCTTGACTTTGTCAATCAACGTCACGTCTGGTCTGTTTGCACGTATCACCCTATCCGTTCTGATACCATAGTCCAGAGGATCTTTGCCTGATCGTTTTCTATCACTCCTTCAGGTTGGTGCTCGTACCACTTATTACTGCAAGGTAGCTGATGTTTCTTGCACAGGCTCCAGTGGAGGGCTTTTGCCACTGAATCATGCCTCTTTTTGTACTGGTTCTGTGCAAGTGCCGGGCATTCGCTTGCTATGTGGTTTATGGTTTCATTTTTCGTATTGCACTTCCTACATATGGGAGAGATGTTATTTCCGTCTATCATACTTTGAACATATCTGGTTCTTAGGGCCTGATCTTGTGCCGCTGTTATCATTCCTTCAGTTTCCTTCTTTAGCTCTCCCCTCTGTAGCCATTGCCAATTGTCATCGCTGGCTAGTTCTTTAGTCTGTCTCATGTATTGTCCGTGCATTGGTTTGTTGTGCCAGTCTCTGTTCTTTCTGTCTTTCTCCAGTCTCTGTATATTTCTGGGTCTTCGTCTACTTTTATTACTCCTTCTTCCCATGCACTCTTTAGCCACTCGTCTTCACTGGTTTTCAGATATTGGCCCAGTGCTCTGTTTTCGATGTTGACACAGTCCTCTATACTTAGTAGTCCTCTCCCTCCTTCCTTTCGTGTTATGTATAGTCTGTCCGTATTTGCTCTTGGGTGTAGTGCTTTGTGTATTGTCATTTGTTTCCTGGTTTTCTGAGAGCTTTCGAAGACCTGCACGGTCCTCCCAAGGAGGACCGTGCAGGTCTTCGAAAGCTCTCTGCTTTGTATTTTAAATAACAGATCAGACATATTACTGTGGATTTACTTTTCCATTTTATTTTATTAACTCATGTGATTATGAGGTTTCTTTGGATTATTATTATTATTATTCAAGAGCTTTCCTGATGTATGGTGAGCTGTTGTTCTGCGTAGAGTATCCATAATTTTCTAGAGAAGAAATAACTAGTCGGCAAACTTAGCTGTTACATTTTTTTATTCATGAATAAAGACAGTAACTGATTAATTGGTGTCCTTACTTTACACGAGGATAAAAAAAAATAAAGAAAAAAGCCTGATGGTAGAAGAGTAAGGAAACACGAGCGTTTCGAAACCGCAAATAACCACCAAAGGTGAGTAATCCACCTCCCTAAAAATGTCTCTTATCCAGCCCGGATTCCCCCAAAATCTAGTCACTTGAATTCAGTTATGGTTTCTACCTTTAGTGATATTTCCGTAGAAATCCACAGTTAATCTTTTGCATAACTTTACTGACAAGCGGGCAAACAAGTAAAGAGAACCCAAAGGTCACACTCTTTGTTGGTGTAAAAAAGAAAAAAAAAGAAAGTGCTGTCTTTTAAAAAGCATGTAAATTTCATGGAGTCACAGAAAGGAATAAGCTTCTGGAAATTCTAGAATATAGCAACAGTCAGAATGTCCTGATTGTAGAGCGTTTTCTGATTTGATTTCACGTGGTGTACCATTTATTGTCACGCTATGGTGCACCACACGTCAGTTATGAAAGGGGTTAACCTTAGTGAAACAAATAAAAACTTATTTCGGGTTAAAAAACTTTTGCTTATAATGAAATCAGGAAACCTACGGAGGTCTAATTTGGAATAAGTGGGTGTTAAAGATGTAGACAACTAAACGATGATATTGATCATTTGATGTCAGTCTCTGGCTCAGATGCAATGCTGAATTCTTGTGGGATATCGTAAATATTGTAGATACAAAGGGAATATGTTATTGAGAGGTGCCTATTCGTCCTAGTAAAACTCGGAAAAGTGGCAACATGCGTAATGAGACCCCACTAATGAAAAATAAGTGTAAAAATTGTATAATTCCAAAAGGCATTTGAGTATATTAATTCTATAGCGTGATGATGTGTTTAAGGACAGAACAAAAATGTTTTCTCCTTTGGAACAGTCTTCAATCAACTATCTTCATGGTAGTTATATGAAATGCATGGCTCAAATTTTAATAGATGATGTACATCTCTCTAATGGCATAACTTTGACATTATCCAGCAGTGAGAGGTATCAACCTATAGGGAGAAACACCAGGAAGAATACTGAGAGAAATCGTGAAATGCATCATCGCGTCTTTAATATTAACACAATTGATACAAATCTTTTACGGACACGCATGAAGATATACTACATATCCTCTTCTATTTCTTCAGTTACTTGTTTAGCATCGACCGATGATAAACAAAGGGGACTTGACTGTCTATCTTTTCTTTTTTTGTGTAGTTGATGAATATATCTGTGCCTGCTCTTTTTCTTCTTCTTTGCCACCTTTGAAAATTATAGGATTATGTACAAGCCGTCAGACTTCATTCTCTCTCTCTCTTCTCTCTCTCTCTCTCTCTCTCTCCTCTCTCTCTCTTCTTGCCTGAAGCTTTTGGATGAGGAAGGCAATTAAGCCAACTGAATTTCCAGCTTTCTGCCAGACTCTGCCGGCACAACCACCACCACCTTATCGTCACATGAAGACTACACTCACTCTAATTTGCTGCTTCTGGTTCTATCTCCCTACCCTCCTCCTAACCCAAGGAATTCCAGTAACCCCCTTCCCACCCATCTTCAACAAATTCCATCTCCCTCCTACCTCTCCAACAAATTCCAGCTCCCTAATACCCGGCTCATTTTCCTCATTTCCAGACCAACGCGCCTTCCAGCCCGGCTGAAGACCTTCAGCTAGGGCCATCACGCGCACAGTTCCAGGAGTGTCGAGCACCAATAAAATGGTAGCAATTACCGTGAATAACTCTGGAAGGATGAAATGGAATAGGAGGGGAAGAGGGATAGAGTATTAGTAAGCAGTAGTAGGATAGGGGGAACCAAAGAGGCTGGGAGACGCGGGAGTCAGGAGTAGATATAGGTTTATTGTGAATTGTGGGTGGAGCATGAATAATGAAGTATATACAAGAGAAAGATGATGATGAAGATAATTTTTGAAAGAGAGAGAGAGAGAGCTAACTTTCGTGTGGCATTTGCTGACGCTTTCATTAGATGTTTCTGAAAAAGGGAGGATAGGATGGGAAACATGTGCTAGATCTACTAATCAATGATGTTTTCGTTTTACTGGAGTTCAGTCTCATATCCCACCGACTGCACCATTCACCACTGATCCGACCCATGTCCCGATTGAGGCTGACGGCAGCTTAAGTTCTTATAAGTCCAGAAGAGAGGCGAGGGAATGAAAAGGTAACCAAAAATAATGAAAAGATATAGAATGGTCTATAATGATAATATCCGAGTAGATCTTATTTG
The DNA here is from genome assembly GCF_015104395.2 of Macrobrachium nipponense. NCBI lineage: Eukaryota > Metazoa > Arthropoda > Malacostraca > Decapoda > Palaemonidae > Macrobrachium > Macrobrachium nipponense. The sequence goes on along the minus strand of NC_061100.1, from coordinate 75,917,185 downwards.
TCCTTCCCCGGATAACAGCAAGGGGGACATGACATAGCCACCCTCCCCCTGCAAACTGGCTTCTCAGCCCCAGGTGGGATAGGGGAAGGGGAGACATCCACCCTCCTTCTGAAAACCTGTGTGTCCACCCAGGATAGGGGAGGGGTAGGTAGAGAATCGGAAAGGAAGGGGAGACATCAGTGCCGACCAAGTGAAAGCCTACAAGTAAACTACTTCATATAATATATATATATATATATATATATATATATATATATATATATATATATATATATATATATATATATATAATGAAGCAACCAAAGTCCATTTAGAGTCATTACTTAATGGAGACATTCCAGCAAGCATAATAACATAATCTAAATAGAATACGACAAGATAGTTGTTGCCTAAACACAAGTGAAAGCCTCATATATGAAAGAAGAATTAAAATGGAACAGAAATTCGAGCAGAAACAGAGTAAAAAAATGAGGAATTTGTTTACAGTAGAAGAAGAAGACGAAGAAGGAGGAGAGAGAGAGAGAGAGAGAGAGAGAGAGAGAGAGAGAGAGAGAGAGATTTAAATGGAACTAAGAAAAGAGGAAGGGAGCTCTCCCAAACCCAAGCAGAAAGTAAGATGAAAGTCATCCAAGAGACGTTTTGTGATTGTTGCTCAGTTGTGATTTCGAGACATAACTTACACTAAAGAATATAATTTCCCTTCACGCATTATCTCATTCGATGCAAATGATGCAGGGTTAAGGAACTGCAGTTTGCTTTGTCGTTCATATCATTGATTCTGAAATATGGTACTTTCTGCATTCCTTTATGTTTCCTGAATCTTTTCCTCTGGCCTTTGTTGTTCCTCACATGAGAAATATATCGCTGCTGCTTTTGCTTTCGTTCTCTTCTTGAATCCATTATGAATGGCATTTTGTTTGATCAAGTAGCACCCATCCTTATATGCGTAGCGTAGCTACTAGTTCAGTGGGTATATAAAGTAAAAACATTAAGTAAATAAATTAAAAACATTACGTATATGAAGTAAAAAGTGTGGGTATATAAAGTAAAAAATATTGAATATACAAAGTAAAAACTGTGGGTATATAAAGTAAAAAAAAATCAATATACAATGTAAAAAACAGCGAACATATAAAGTAGAAACAGTGAGTATATATAGTAAAAACAGTGAGTATATATAGTAAAACGTGAGTATATATTAGTAAAAAACTGTGAGATATGAAGAAAAAAAAAAAACAGTGAGTATATATAGTAAAAACAGTGAGTATATATAGTAAAAACTGTGAGTATATAAAGTAAAAACAGTGATTATATAAAACAAAAACGGTGAGTATATAAAGTAAAAAAACTACAATTATATAAACTAAAATCAGTGAGTATATAAAATAAAAAAATTGAGTATATAGAGCAAAAACAGTGACTTTATAAAGTGAAAAACTGTGAGCATATAAAGTAAAACTGTCACTATATAGAGCAAAAAGCAGTGATTATGTAAGGTAAAAATATTGAGTATATATAGTATAACCTGCGAGTATATAAAGTACCATTGAGACTGTAAAGTATAAATAGTAAGTATATGAAGTTAAAACATAAAGCATATAAAGCACAGACTGTGAGTATATAAAGTAAAAAAATGAGTATATAAAGCAAAAAAACAGTAAGTATATAAAGTAAAAACATTGCGTATATAAAGTAAAAACATTGAATATATGAATTAAAAGCAGTAAGTATATAAAGTAAAAACAGTGACTATATAAAGTAAATACATTGAGCATATAAAGTAAAAACTATGAGTATATTAAGTAAAAACATTGAGTGTATAAAGTAAAAACAGTGAATATATAAAGTAAAAACTGTGAGTATAAAAACAATAACATTGAATGTATAAAGTAAAAGAAATTGAGTATATAAGGTAAAAACAGTGAGTATATAAAGCAAAAACATTTAATATATAAAGAAAAAACAGTGAGTATATAAAGTAAAAAAAACATTGAGTATATAAAGCAAAAACAGTGAATATATAAAGTAAATATATTGTGTTTATGAAGTAAAAACATTGCATGCATAAAATAAAAAAAAATTGAGTATATAAAATGAAACTCTTAGTATTTAATATAAGAACATTGATTATATAAAGAAAAAGACAATGATTAAGTAAAGTAAAAACTTTGAGTATGAAAAAAAAAAAAAAAATATTTTATATAAAGTAAAAAGCATTAAGTATATAATATAAAGCAGTGCGTATATAAAGCAAAAACATTGAATATATAAAGTAAAATCAGTGAGTATATAAAGTAAAAACATTGAGTATATAATAGTAATAACATTGAGTATATAAAGTAAAAACTATGAGCATAGAAAGTAAAAATTGTGAAAATATAAAGGAAAAAAAAACATTGAGTATAAGAAGTAAAAACATTGTGTATAAAGTAAAAAAATAAAACTTTGAATAAATAAAGGAAAATCAGTGATTATATAAGGTAAAAAAAAACATTGAATATATAAAGTTAAATGTGAGTACATAAAGCAAAAATATTGATTATATAAAGTAAAACCAGCGAGCATATAAAGTAAAAAACTGTCAGTATATAAAGTAAAAATTGTGAGTGCATAAAGTAAAAACGTTGAAAATATAAAGTAAAAACTATGAGTATATAAAGTAAAGAAAATCAGTATATAAAGTAGAAAGTGTTGAGCATATAAAGTAAAAGTATTCAGTATATAAAGTAAAAACATTAAGTATATAAAGCAAAGAAAGTGAGTGTATAAAGTAAAAAAGAAAAACATTGACTATATATATATATAATATATATATATATATATATATATATATATATATATATATATATATATATATATATATATATATATATATATATATATATATAGCAAAAACAGTCAGTACATAAAAAAAACATTGAATATATAAAGTTAAAACAGTGAGTATAAAAGTAAAAACAATCAAAATCATGAAATTGAAATGGCTAAATTAAATTGTCATGTTTTTCTCTTAGTTTCGTCTTCAGGTCTCATGTAATGAAATTAAATATTCTAACGTTGATTCTACCTTGATATACACTGATAGATGTAGCTGCCGACAAAGCGATCTCCTTTGAAAGGGTTTTCTTATTCAGTATAAACAATTGTGCTAAAATATTTATTTTTTAGCATTCTTTTACTATTAAACCTCTTACTGCTTTTAACAGATGGTTTCAGAAAAGAAAGTGCCTCCAAATGTAAGCCGCTGATATCCAGGGATGAAGATGTAGACTTATTTTTATAAGCGGTCATATGTTTATTGTTTATTATTCTTGAGAGAGCTAAAGAACTGCACGATTCTATGACGAAAAAAGTACGTTAAGCAACAGAGTAACTATTCATAAACCTGCCGCGTTAGAAATCGTTGCAGAATATTCAGTGGCTGTCAGTAAAAAAGAAGAAGAAGAAACAAATGGGCAAGTCTGTAACTGCTGAAAAAAGACAGACAACACCGGAAAATGTGCGAAAAAAGAATAGAAAGGAAACGTGAAACAGAAGATATCACGGATACTAAGAAACTAAAGTTTCGAGACAGTAAAAAATGTCAGAACAGAAGAAATTCGAGATGGATCCCGAACAGCCTGCGTGACCCGTCTTTCATTTCTATGTAAATTGATTCGGTTCATTTCACTGGCTCGTTTCATCCTGCAGGAGAGTTTACATTGAGAGAGGGCGTTTTCTATTAGGTCCTGAATCGGATGGATTCATGTTTAAAAAAATCGCCGAAATAAAATAACGAAGGAACCAGTAACCAAAGGAAGAAAAGTTATATGATTCCAATTCAACCCAAAGGCAAAAAATACGTGTGTAAAAATAGCATCTTGAAATTATAATCGTGCTCTCAAAATAGTTCCTCTATGACGATCGGCGGATATGAGTACATCACGGACGCTCTTTCTTTGAATAAGAAACGACAGAAAAGGATTATTCATAAACTTGTCAGTATCTCAAGCACGGAACAATCGCGTTAAGCTAAATGGCATTCACATTGACTTATTGATATGTATATGTATAAGGAATTAACCCAGCTTATTGTTTGTTATGCCCCTTGATTTATTCCAGATGCTCTCCTGAGAATAGCTGTTACATTTAATCTTTAGCCATTTATTTGATAAACTGATTTCAGTGTACAACATAAAAAGAGTGATTTTTTGACAGATCTTTTTGCTTTTCAGCGATCTTGATCATCTTTATCTGTGTCAACAACTTATCTACATTGTGGTACCCAGATTATGAAATGTAAAAGAATGTTAGACAGACCAGGCGATATGTTCATTGCAATGACAGTAAAAATAGAACTAGTGGTTATGATAACAAGGAACATTCTGACAAACAAATAGACATCCGGTTGCAGTAGGAAAATTCATTTCTAATTGCCTTAATGTTTTTTATGCAGTTATGGAAATAAACCAAACTCAATGACCGAAAGTATTCGTTAAATTAACTAAAAGGAAGTATTCATGCCATCTGTCATTCAACATGCAATTCCAAGGAGAATATGCTTTTTTGCGTCGACTTATTTCGATGATATGTATTCAGGTAAGTAGTAACTGAGAAAATGATAATTTTCTTATTTATTTATCATCTTTAACACGTGATATGAATGAGATAGATTATATGGAAATCAGCTCTGATGTCAACTTATTACCAAACTAAAATCCTCCACATACTACGATCAAAGAACAGTCTGATAGTAAAGAGCTCTATACAAACTTTTTAAGATACTACTTATGCAAAGGCAAGAATTTCAGAAAATACAATTATAAAGCAATTTGTTTATATGAAGAAAATCCACCAATCATGAATAAGTAACGGTAAGGAAAGGAAGATAATGTCCTTTTATTACCTCGTATAATACCGAGTATTCTGAGCTACGACTGAACAATCATAAAAATCCCCCTGTTGCAAAAGAAGAAAATGAAACACCAGATATAATTTTGCCAAGGCTGGAGGATTTCTCTAAGCGTTTTGGGTGGGGCGAAGGGCCTTTAAAAGGTGTGCATACGCCAGGCTTCTCAGGTTATACCTCCTGTTCTCCAGTTTTCTATTTTCGCTTCATTCTTTCTTTCTCCATTGTTTCCTCAACACGCTCCCTTGACGTGCGATTAGTTAAGGAAATGACGGGGCTGGGAATTTCAGCCAATGGTTTCTTTTGGTAGGTTTTTGTGTATTTGTGTGTGTGTGTATGTGTGTGTGTTTGACGTCTTGCTTTTACGGCACGTTATTGCACAATTATTTGACTCGTAATTGTGAAAGCCGTCGTTCCCGAATTTCTTTTTGTATAAAAGGTATTTCTTTTCATCTTAGAATATTCTAGAAATTACATAAGGTTTCATTGATACATATACAGTGCCAAACATACAGACACGGTCTATCTCGCAGACATGCACATGCAAGTATATATATATATATATATATATATATATATATATATATATATATATATATATATATATATATATATATATATATATATGTATGTATGTAGAATCCACTAGCCATTTTTAACCAGATGCATAAGTAATTGCAATAGCTGAAGAGGGTATTGGGCCTTTTACAATTACATACACACACACACACAACATATATATATATATATATATATATATATATATATATATATATATATATATATATATATGAGACTGACTGGGATATTAAGAAACCCATGGGTAGTTGGAATGGAACAACTGTGGCGGAAGTGCCTCATTATATATTATACAAGAAGGTAGTGAGTGTATGTGTGAGAGACAAGGGTAAATGTTGGCTTAGGCACGATCTTGCTGAGCCTTCTGTGCGGGTGTGCGAAGCTACTGATGTTGGGGAAGCTTTCTGTTCAGTTGACTCATCCATGATTTTATAGGCATTGTATTTTTTGTCTTGCTTTATAGCTTGCCTTTGTCTGGCTTATTGCTGAAAGTTTCACAGAAGCAAGCTGGATCTGTAATAAAGATTAACAATGAAAATAAACAGTAAGAAATGCAGTATGAAACTCTCGATGTGCTGCAGTTTGAAACCCTTAGCAACAAAGGTCTTCGCTCAGTTGCTCCTCAGATGCGGTCAAGTGAAGATGCGTCAGTGACTGGCACACAAACTTAAATAGAATAAAAACTACTGAAGCTAGAGGGCTGCAGTTGACTATGCTTGATGACTGGCGGGTGGATGATCAACGCGCCAATTTGCAGCCCTCTAGCCTCTGTAAGGTTTAACGGCTGAGGGCGGACAGGAAAGTGCGGACTAACAGACAAATACCCCCCTCAATAGTTTTCTTTTAGAGAAAACTAAAGTAGCGATGACGCAGTCTCTGAATACAAGGGGAATACAGTTTCATAATACAGCCAGTGTTGCAAACGAAGGAAATAATCGAAATATAATGAAGTCTGAGAATTGGTAATAATGTAGCTTAGTCATTTTACTGCTCCGCAAATTATAGATTCTGTACTGAAACACACTCATGCACACACAATATATATGTATATATATATATATATATATATATATATATTGCATACATATATATATATATATATATATATATATATATATATATATATATATATATATATATATATATATGTGTGTGTGTATATATACATATATATATATATATATATATATATATATATATATATATATATATATATGTATATATATATATATATATATATATATATACATATATATATATATATATATATATATATATATATATATATATATATCACCTCGAGAGCATCTCATTTCCCTTATTGACTGCCGCCCGTCTTCCTTGAGGCGCGATTACAAAACAGGGCTATGGATCTAATACTAAATTAGATAAGACCTGAAAAAGGTAAGCTCTTTAGATAGGGTAGATTACTCCCAGGAAAAGTCCAAAATAATATGGCAAGTATTTGAAACCAACAATTGCTTCTTTCGTTGCAACCAACGCTCATTCCAGGCTTAAAAAAAATATCTAATAAATCTTCTAATGAAAATTGCTTGAATATAGGACAATATTAGTGTATAAACGTACATTAGAATGCAGATCTCACATTATTTACCATTTTGTTTTAGAGTGATCATCCAACGCATTTCAACCAGAGGGTAAAAGGATAGACATAATTTATGGAGAGTAGGATCCCTAATTTGCATTGATCTACAATACAAAAAAGAATGTAAAATATAGGTTGTTAAAACATTTGCTATATTAACCGATAATTGCGTAAATAGATTTAAAATAATGTAAAGGAGTATTTACGATTTTATTCCATGATAAAATACTAACAAGAACGATTAACATTTGAAATAACAACAAGGAAGCAAAGGAAATCACCGAAACTTTAAATTCCTTCCACACACATAAAAAAAGGGGCGTTTCCTGAAATCCAGAATTTGAATGAACAACTTCAGCACGACAATCGTTCTAACTGTTGAACTCGAATTAATGGTCGCTGCCAGCGGTGTTGTGGGCGGGGTTGAGTGCCCGACGACGACCACAATCTTCCGGCGGCCCCGGGGCCTGTTCCCGCAGCAGGCTCTGCTCACAGACGCCCTCCCGACGATCGTCAAACATCGCACTCTTCCTCAAGGCGTATTCTCCTTCCTATGCATTCCTTGGGCCTTCCTTCCTCCCTCCCTCCCTCCCTCCGCACCTGTTCTTCTTCACCTCTCCAACCGCCGAGTCTCTTTCCGCTTTCGCGTTCCTCCTGCAATGACTATGTTTTGTTTCTCTCGTTTTCGCACCCAGTTCTTTTTTGCTTCTCCTTCTTTCTGTGTTCTGATATGACCTTGCTTGGGTCTGTTATGCTGTTATTTATTTATTTTCATTTAAAGATTATCAGGGAAGTTGATTGTGGGTATATGCTGGCACAATTTTCAGTTTCTTATGTTTTCTCAACTCATATTTATTTTCAGTCATTTGTATACTTACCATTTATATGCATCAACTTTATATAAATTCTTTTTATTTATCATAATGTTTTCTATTTAACAAATATAAGTTTTAGTCTATGAATGCATGATAAGCAAGGTCTTGGTCAGTCGGTTTGTGGTAATATTCTTGAATTCTTGATTAATCCATTTCACGTCGTTCACCTCCTCTACCGAGTCTTTTTATTGGCACAGCAATTTTCCCAAGTGCCTTCTGCGTCTCACTCCTACTTCTCTCGTCTTTACTTCCTTCTGTTAACGACTATGTCCCCTCATAATTGCTATACTCCACCAACGCTTCTTCAACCAATTTCCTCTACACCAGCTCCATGCTTTAAAACGCGGCTAGCAGCTAGCCACCAGCCAATAACGTTGCCCCGCCTTGCTGTGTTCAACAGCCTGCGGAGACCAGCCGCAGCCAAGCCACTGCGGGCTGACCTCTCGACTTTCCTGAATGACTTCGATGGAATTCCAGCTCTTCGCTTCCTGTCAATAACATTTCTTTATTCTCCAACTCATGGCTCTAGATTTTGTCTCACAGAGCTTTAGTACCTGAGCGTAGTTTTTTTCTTACTTCACTCAGTACCGGTCTAGCACACTGTTCATTGACGAACCTTTGAAATTGATGCAGTTTGGTCAAATCATTACGGTGGATATCCATCTGTCAGAGCATTATGTGGAGGGATGATTTTATAAGTCTTTGGAAACTAAATATAATGTTTCATCGACTTACAAAAAATGTTGGCTCACTATAATCTGTCATTAAATGTTGCAACATACAGTTTTAAAAAAAATTGACGTTTAAGTTTTATACAACATTAAGCACATAGATGGCACTATTGGGTGTTAGTTCCTCTTTCCAGATATACTAAGTAACTTAGTATTTTACAAATAGTGTTATTAGGAAAGTTTGGTATGAAAGCCAAATGGTTTCACTGATATAAAGGATAGTCAACATAATTTCAGCCAAAGAAACAAAATGCTTTGAAAGAGGAGGCCTCTTTTAAAGTTCCTTGTTTTGGAAGTTATCTTAAAATCTAGAATAACTACCATTCCTAAAGTTATCAACATTGAGCGACATGAGTTGATTTTATAAGAATAAATGATAGAAAAAGAAGAAAATAACTTTGAACATAGAAAAAGGATAACTAGAAGAATCGAGAAATCTCACTCAAAACATTTATGAAATTGGTGTGTATGAGCAAACGTATTATTAAGAATATATTAAACAAATAATAAATGCATGACTGTTTAGCCACAGATACATATTATACAAAATATCCTGTAATTCAAGTTATATACGAACACATATCTATACACGCACGTACACAGGCACACTGCATGCATCTGCACACAGCTACGCAGGTACGAAATCATTATAAAAGCCAGATTTGTTCAGCAATATTGAAATATATCAGCAAATGACGAGGTTCATGCCGTGCTAATAACTGCGAAATGACTGATCACATCATTTGTGGCACTTCCGGCAAGCCCAGTTATCTGAATTATTGGTATATGAGTTCATCTCCATTTGAATGGGGTTTTACAGTGCGGTGAATTTTCTCATTATAGGGCAAAGGACACGGAATTGGGAGATGATGGGATGGCGGGATCCGTCCATTTCATTGATGTAGGCTTCCCATTAACTAATAGGAAAAGGCTGCGCGCGCAGAGTTGTCATTCTAACGCCGATGTTGGAAGCAATTTATGACATTTTATACATATGCACGCACACTCCCACATACATTTTTTTTTTTTTTTCATATTTTAGATTCGGTTATTTCTAGGCTAACAAATTTTTTTACGGTAACTTATGTTTAGGTTAACGAAGTTCTTCATGAGCTAATTTATAAGTGGATCAGGGTCTAAGAAATTCTAGGTTGCTTACTGCATCAACTGACATTTAAGTGAACGAGGGAGGTTCCAGGTTCAAAGCATTATCCAAGTCTCATTCTCCAGTATCTCTGCCTTGACTTGTGTCTTTGTTAATTGGAATAATTCCACATAGTTGATGTCCCATTCGTTGGATCTGTATCAACTAGGATAAGTACTAACCTTAGCAATATCCATATCTTGCTGCTCTCAGTTTGATGTAAGTAATTTGTTGTCAACGTCACAGTACAAGTGACTGAACAAATAGATATGTAATACTTATTCTTCTTGATGAGCAGCATTTAGGCGTTTGTTCTTGTGATAACAGGAATATCATTTGAATAAATAGTTGAGATAGGATTGTTCAGTAGCGTCTGACTTATAGGTGATGGCCTTGTAAGGCTTTATGTGATAGCAACGAGAGTAATGTGTCGTGTATCAACAAGAATGTAACTCATTGTTAATGTTTACCAGGTGAATACTTATACACTCTATAACAGAAATACTTATAATTTTTTTCTAGATTATAGAATGACTAATAAAATTTCCAATTTCGTTTGACCAACATCTCTCTCTCTCTCTCGTCTTGTTCTCTCTCTAATCTCCTTTTTCTCTATCTGCTTGTCTCTCTCTCTCTCTCTCTCTCTAATCTCGTTTTTGCAGATTTTTTAAGCTTCTGAACATGTCTGGGACACGTATAAATTTAGTTACATTTACTTTCCAGTGTATGATAGTAGGGCAATTTTGGGGTCCAGGAAGTACACAGTTACCGTGACTAATGACTCCATGTTTTAAAGTACGCTATTCCTTAAAGGTAAAATATGACGATATTTGTATATTAGTTAGGATTGAGATAAAAATGTTTGTTACAATAATAATAGCCTAATAGCCCCTAGGTTTTCTTTCAAATAAAAATACAAATACAAATAAGAAATAGTTCCAGATGCAGCAACCTGTTCTTTTACCACCACTCTCCGTCTCTCTCTCTCTCTCTCTCTCTCTCTCTCTCTCTCTCTCTCTCTCTCTCTTCTTCCTTTCCGAGTTCTTTTAAACTATGCGTCTAAGTGATTTTGTAGTCTCGAAAGCCAACAAAAGCAAACGATGTTTCAATAGTGTAAAGTTACGATGGGAAAACGTGCAATAGAGAGACCTCCACAGTCGAGGGCAAGCTGCGGCATAATTAATGCCGCTCCCCAATAACTTCCCTTCTTTTCCTCTTTTACTCCTCCCCCATCCTCCTCCCCCTCTTACCCCACCCTCCTCCCTTCTTCCTCCCTCTTGTCTCTCTTTACACCCTCCGAGCAATCCTTTCTTTCACTGTCTTTCAAGAAACCGGCGTTTCCCGACTACTTTTAATTGTTTTCATAGACTTCTGTAAGTCTTTGCCTTATACAAAAACGGAGTAAACAAATAAACATGAAGTGAAGAAGGACTAGAACAGAAAATGTCATTTTTGCGAATGACTTTGTTACATTGTATAAAGTTTGGGAATAATGATGAATTATATTTCATTGTTTTTCTTTATATTCTCTTCCAAACTTCAGGAAGTAAATGTGCAACCTACCCTGCAATAATTTTTTTCTAAAGAAAGATTAGTCATCTATACAAATGCCTACGAAAGCAAACATTTCATTCTCTTGAGAAGCGGATTCAGTTGATTTACACAACTTACTGAGTATCGGGATGTTAGCTTAGGACTGAATTTTGATTTCGGGTAACCATTCAACAGGTATTCATGATCATTGTTGTCTAAAAGGCTCCTCATACTTGTCAAGAAACGTTGATAGCTAATCCGAATATATGCGTCTCTAGGAAATGGCGTGTTTCTATTTCCGCTTCTTATCAAGCTATATTTTCATTTGCCGCTATTTACTTTCCTAATATCAAAATTATGACTTATGGCATTGCAGAAAGGAAAACTAGTGATAAAATCCACAATCCGAGGGCTTGACTTTTTAAATTTTCGGTGAGGGTAGCAGAGTCTACTCGAAAGGCCTATTGCAGATTATTGATACATGAGAAAACAGAAATCTTTTTTTCCCTTTATATGCCAAAGCAAATACATTTGATTGTCCAATCTTTATAAGAATATACGAGCAAAACACTGAGTGACACGTTACACTTGACAGAACTGGCAGTCCTTCGGCAATAAAGAATGCCATCCAACCCCCTCATTTTGATGTTCCTTTATTCTTCACGTGGATAAGTGCTTATGCAACAATTGCACCTCCAGCTGTTACTGATACTTTTGTAGTACTCTGAACTTAAGGTCCTAGATATTGTTACTCCCCCTTTTTTTTTAGCATAATCCGCTGCTTGTGGCTTTGCATCTAACAGAGTCTCAATAAGCGTGAAGAAAGTTAGGCGTTTCAAGTCTTGGCAACTATCTGTTCAACCTAAAAGAAATGGCAAGATTTGTAGACGCTCGGGAAAAATCGAAAAATTCAAAAAAATTGGTAATGCACTGAATATCATGTTATATCGTCTGAAATATCTATATACTTAAACTATTTCTGTACTTAATAACACATTATTGTGATATGAGTAAGCTAATATTACACTATGCATATATATATATATATATATATATATATATTATATAATATATATATATATATAGATATATATGTATAAGGTAAAAGCCACGAAGGAAAGTGAAACGAAGGAGTACTGAGAGGTCTTTCAACTCAATATCCTTTGCTTAGCAGTATACATACATATATATATATTACAATTAATCGCCTGGTACAGGTATCGCAAGAAGAGCATCAATAACAGCATATATAAGATTTCACTATAAGTTTCATCCTAGGGCTCATTAACTCTCAGTCTATTATACAAGTAAATCAGAAACACGCTATATATATATATATATATATATATATATATATATATATATATATATATATATATATATATATATATATATATAACACATACACACACACACACACACACACACACACACACACATATATATATATATATATATATATATATATATATATATATATATATATATGTATAACTGAATCACAAAAGTTAGGAACGTGATAAATCCATAAATAAAGATATATGCCACGAAGGAAAAATAAACGAATGAGTAATTACGAGACCTTTCGACGTTTCCACGTCCTTTACTGAGCAGAACTGACATACATGGGACAAAAGACAAAACAAGAAGATTCGTATAACTGACAGATAGGAATTATAAAGAGATTAGTACCTAGAATCCGACACACCTGGAAGAGAGTAACCTTCCCAAACAAGCATAAACAATGGGTGCGATTAAAAGTTTAAGATAAACATCTCAGATACAAGGACAAGACAATTAAAGAATTATAGGTGACAGCTGTTCAAAACTTGGTAAACAAAACCATGTTCACAATACATATGTCTAACCTGTATTGTGAATATGTATTGTGAACATGGTTTTGTTTACCAGTTTTGAAACAGCTTGCACCTATAATTCTTTAATTGTCTTGTCCTTGCATCTGAGATGTTTATCTTAAACTTTTAATCGCACCCATTGTTTATGCTTGTTTGGGTAGGTTACTCTCTTCCAGGTGTGTCGGATTCTAGGTACTAATCTCTTTATAATCCCTATCTGTCAGTTATACGAATCTTCTTGTTTTGTCTTTTGTCCCATGTATGTCAGTTCTGCTCAGTAAAGGACGTGGAAACGTCGAAAGGTCTCGCAGTTACTCATTCGTTTATTTTCCTTTGTGGCATATATCTTTATTTATATATATATCATAATATATATATAATATATATATATATATATATATATATATATATACACACACACACACACACACACACACACATATATATATATATATATATATATATATATATTGAGATGGTTCGCTCAAGTGGATATAACTATAGTTGATTGGGTCATAATAAGTATGTATTTCAGAAGTGTTTGAAGGAAGGAGAAGAGGACATCCCGGACGAGATGGGTAAATGAAGAGAAGGAGGTATTAGAGTGCACAGGCCTCAATGTTCAGGAAGCAACAGAGTGCTTGCAAGATACAAGTGGCGGTCGCAGGATGTTTAGGAAACTCAGAGACACTAATGGTGAACATTCTATACAGCTGCGGATAGTATTGTGGAAGTTTTATGCACAGGTGGTTCATCCATGGTACAGCCATTTAATTGTCTATGTGGCACAGTGGCAGTGACCATTGTTTCATTATTCTTTTGAGCAATCCCATTTGGACGGGACAACTTAATGAAACCCCAACCCCCCCCAAAAAAAACAGAAACTAATCTGCATAAAATTACAATCCCAATTACCTGTACTGATACTTAGTGTACAATGTCCCAATTTAATCCCACATTTACCTATCAACTTCATAGGGAACTCAAAGAAAGGAAGCACCATTAACAGCCTGAAAAGAACCATTTCTCAGTTAGACTGTAGGTAACCTAGAGATCAGAGAGGAAGCCAATAATTTCCTTTTGAAAGAATTATAAGCACCAGGAGGTATATCTTTGTCAGGTCTTGCGGTCAATTTGAATACAAAGAAATAGCAGTAGTCAATCATGGATCTAACACTAATTGCCTTAATTTATTTTTGGAGAATTTCGAAGCGACATCAGTTCTCTACGTTTGTGATACAATTTGAAATATATTACTCAGTCATGTTTCTGATTTACTTGTATAATAGACTGAGAGTTAATGTGCCCCAGGAGGAAACTTATAGTGAAATCTTATATATGCTGTTATTGATGCTCTTCTTGCGATACCTGTACCACACGATTAATTATGTCTATTGCCTGTGTAACCTCATCCATATTATATTTCCTAAATCACTACTTTTGTTATTTGTATTTCATAAATAAAGCCGATCACTAAGTCTTACAGCCATACATGAAGATTTCTCCTGTATAAACTATTGAATGAAAAACAATGATGCCCGTTTTTCAACGAATTATTTGAAAACGTACAATTACAAGTTTCTCAAGCGTGGGGGACTTTATTAAGTTAAAAGTGCATCCGCAGTACTTGGTGATATGTAGTTATGTAATCCGTATCTCAGGAGCTTCATTATGTTGCCAGAATTAGGCTTAAAGTCATAAATTTGCTGTATATTTTCCACACAGATCATTTAAACCTTTGGTGGTGAAAGAAGCCATCATTGCAATATATATTTAACCTTTCGAGCAATTTTGATTCAAATTATTACAGAAGTAAGGAGAATTTGCGAATGAAATTAGCCGTTATTTGGTATGTTGGTGATTTGACCATTTTACCTTTACACGCACACACACACGCATAAGCTCCCTCACACACACACACACACACACACACACACACACACACACACATATATATATATATATATATATATATATATATATATATATGTGTGTGTGTATAATATATATATATATATATATATATATATATATATATATATGTATATATATATATGTAGTATATATATACATATATATATATATATATATATATATATGCATATATATATGTATGTATATATACATACATGCATACATACTTCAAGTTCTGGGTGATTTTAGAGTAAAATGCAGCTTATGGTCACTGGTACTTCTTTGCTTCATTGGCATCTACACATTTTTCAGTACAGATAGAACCACGTTAATCCACCTCTCGTTTATACTAAACGAGTGATCAGTCTTATTTTTCGAGAAAGATTGTGTTCCTGGAATAATCTAATTTTCACGAACCATCTGAGGCTTCTGTTTCTTCTACCTTTAAAACCTAAAAACATCATTCACCATTCTTTTGTAATTCAATCTCTGCAGTCGGCCAAATTACCAACATCGTGGCATTTTTGTCCTTGCTAACTTCATAAACCTTGTTTTCTTCCTGGCATCTCAAGTTTTTTCTTGCATTGGAATTTCATACTTCGCTTCCATAAATGACAGTTGCCTTAACAACCCTTTCACAAGTCACAGCTTTTGCTTCCATTGACAAACCTCCAAACAAAATATGGAGACCTTGCCTCCATATTTTAGTCGTGAGTCATTTCATACTTCACCTAATCCTATCATCCGCCATCGCAGTTACCCACTTTTCACGTAGGATGATTATTAGTTCTAGAAATTTTCAAAAGATATGCACTAACCTGGACAGTAATTGTCGAATCTGCTCGGGAGAAAGATGAGAGACAGTTGCATCTGTAAAACGATATGACTAATTGATATTTCACAACCTTATATTCAGTGTTAAAGCTATAACAAAATTTATAGCAGTATAACAATCATTCCGGACAACAATATTCACAACAAAAACTTGAAATTTTCCATGACAACAACCACGCCCAAAAACTAGTAATAGTCAAGCGAACCAGAATGCTGACTCAGCATTCTTTCAAGTTCACAGCTCAACCAAGACCTTCTCACTCCATTTCTCATCCATATAACAATACTAATCCTGGAACGTAATTTATACAGTCAATGTAGTACATACTCTGATGTGGTCAATCCACCCATAGTTATCAGAGTGATTTCGCAAGTTATCAAAATGGAGTGGTACTTGAAACAAGCAAGAGTAGTGGAGACAAAACTAAAACTTAGACTCTGAAAATGTTTTCCTAATGGATATTAAACAGACAAGTAAAGTGGCTTGAACTTATGTTTGAAAATTATTGATAATGTCTTGCTCTGTTCTTTATAATGTTCTCCTTGGCGGACCTGTTAACATTATTGAATTCACTTATCACAAAACACCATGCGTTGAGCACAAATTTTGGTAAGCAGTTATTACTTCCTGAATTAACTGAATTTTTACAAGGACTGGTAATCAATCATTCGCGTACAGTTGTGCTTTCCCCAAACATATTTGAGTCATGGGTAATTTCCGCCGGATCTATCACTGCAATACAGCAAGGAAAAATAAACTTTTTACTTTTAACGCCTTATGCAATTACCTCTTTATTTATGGCAACGGCAAAGCAGGAGAGCCCTCGTGACATTTGTAATAAGCCGGGACACGTAAAAAAAAAAAAAATAAATAAATAAAAACTCCTACATGACCGGTAGATAACACCTTTTCAGAAGGAATGAAGTGAAAATGGGTTGTTTGTTTACTTCAGTACCTTTGCTTACAACCCCCCCCCCCCCTCCTCTCTCTCTCTCTCTCTCTCTCTCTCTCTCTCTCTCTCTCTCCACATCCATTTTCCTCCCTCATGTTCCTCCCTCTTTTTTCCTTCTCCCTCTCTCCCTCCCCGGCCCTTCACCGCCTCCTACAGCGCTCTGAAACTGTTTTGCGGGGAAAGCTCATTTCCTGTGGAAAGATACTCTAAGAGAAGCAAACTGGCAAAACCCAAATAGATGTGCGGAAATAGAACTTAGAGTTTACAGTTACAGTCGGTGGGGAAAAGAACGAAATCTGTCTGAAGAACAGTAACATTTTTATATCAGTCATTAATATTTAATTTGTTTTTCAAAAGACAATCTCCTGCGTACATCCATTGCAATTATTATAAAGGGGAAGTAAGTGCTCCATCGCTTTGTTTATCTTTTCATATTTGATATAAGACGTATTAATTCCCGTCTTTCGGATTAACCTTCCAGGGAAATTATTTCCTTTGCAACACCCCAATCGTCTTCTTCCTTCGCTGATTCATGAATTTCAGTAAAGCGAGCCTACATTTCATTGTTATCTTTTGCCTCCTTCTTTGATAGATATCTGATTTTCTATAAAAAGTGATCAGGGATCGTTATCAAATATATTACTTTATATAAACAAATTCTATATATTTCTCCTCGACCAGCAGCTGATTTCCCCCAAAATAATCACTGATTCTTTTTACAATTAATTGGATTCTTTCTTGATCAATTGCTAATTTTCCTTAAAGTCGATGTGGATCCCTAAGAAAGGATCCAATGGAAATTTCCTAGAACCTTCTCTCGTTTTCCCGAGAAGAGATTCATAGGGCCCAGCAGAATCTAATGCTATCTAAGTTGATCAAAGATTGATTTTCCTCAAGATCATAAACCCTGCTAAAATCTTCTGCGTGCTTCCTTATCCTTTAGTGGATTTACCTTCAAATAGTATATATGAAAACTAAAATTCCCCTACACTTCCTCTATAAAATCACACAATATAAGAAATTCAATGTTAGCTATAGTAGATTATTTCATTATCAGAAATAGTTTTACAAGTCCACTGAGCTGATTATCAGCTCTCACAGGGCTGGTCCGAAGGATTTGTTTTCATCTGTATTTATTTAGTAGAAATTCCCTGTGATTCCAGTCAAGCAACTTGCATTAAATTGTAAATTTGCCTCGCTATCCTGAATACAGCCCATAAACACCCCAATTACGCAGAATGAAGGCACCGTCAAGTCTGACGCCCCAAGCATGCAGAAAACAAGTACATTTGGTCATTGTACATTTTAGACATCACAGGACCCATTTCTGTGGACTCGATCTTGACATTTGAATGCGTTTTGGTTACTGATTCTCTGATTCTCAACAGAAATGTCAGATGAGTAATTATTTCATTTTGACCGATACTAACACTTTTTTTTATTATTATTATTAAGATTCCCAGCTGCATCTGATATGCTCCTCGTGGAGTCATCAATTTTTTTCCCTAAGAAGCAGCCACTTTTCACTATCAAAATTTGTTTTTCTCTTCTTCAACGATCTTCAGTTAATCAACCAAATCTATTTCATGTCTATCTTTCGGTAGATGAATTTCTTTATCTTTAACAAAAACTAACGTATTCTTTCTCAAACCTCGGTTGGTTTCCCTTAATAGTAGACTTGGAGTCTCACTAGAGTACAATGATTTTACTTTAGAGACTTTTTTTCTGCATATGGACCACATAGTAAAGAAATCTGATGGCATACTAAAACCTCCAATGAAATATACTGGATTAGTGAGTGGCCATTGATCGGTGTTTTCTAATCCTAATTTTTTTTTTTTTTTTTTTTTAGATTTGGCACTTAATGATACTTTGCTATGGCTCTCATCACATGTACAATTATTCTAAAATCTTTTGTGAGAACCTGAAATAGGATTCTTCATTAATGAGGAAACTTTTCCATCCGTCATTACGATCCCAGTTAAATAGCTTGTTTTACTTCGGTTTTTAGCCTTAGTGTGACAACATTGTCGAGAGAACAAGGATTCACGGCAGTTCAAAAGCCAACATCATTTTCAGGCTATTCGGAATGATTGTTCATTTTTCCCCGTCATGAGAATCACCACTGTCCCAAAAGCTCATGCAATATAATTGTAATTTAGGTCATTAATCTAACAGTCTTCGATAACCTATTGATTTTTTAAAGGGTAGTCGTATGAGAACTAATTAAATACTATCTTCCCAAGTCCATGCCATACCCAGTTCTGGGTATGTTTGACGAAGTTCTTCGATGGGACAGGGGATAGTGAACCGGCTATAGAGACGTAAACGCCAACATCAGCATTATACAAGTAGAGGGAAATGGAGGAGCCTTGCAAGAGTAAATTGTTTGGCATATACACCTGCTACTTATGAGACCACTTAGGAGTACTTTTTATGCACTCACAACTATAGAATTGGAGTCTCGCTAATTTAGAACAATATTCAAAAGTCATAAACTTAATTGTAATTTTTCATACCCTTCCCATTTGTAATGGACGACAAACTAGCTACTTTCACTTTTGTTTTTAAGCATGGACTAATATAAAAACATAAAGTTTTCCTGCAATGTGTATGTTAAAATGTTTCTTTTTATATGACTGCGAACCTGAACACCTGCTAAATGTTAAAGCAAATAATTTCTCGCAAAAATATAAGTTAGGAACGAGAGCCTCGGTATGTTTTTAAAACAGTTTTGATTCATTTCAGGTATAACTTTTTTAGTATTTACTGAACAAACCTGCTTGCCCTAAATTCTGGTATGTGATTTAGATGTCAATCGTTTTTGGCTTTATTCATGTCGAAGAGGTATTAGGCTTCTCAAAGATCCCATTTCAGAAAAACTAAATACTAAGAAAGGTAAGCAGCCTGTATACAGGAAATAGCTCTCAGCAGTGGCAACATTTTAAAATGTCGGTTTAGTGCTCTTTTCCTGACGAAAAGGATTCTCAGGCTGAAAATAACACCACGACGTCACAATACAGCAATTTTCTAAACTCCGAATTGCAAGTATGTGTGAAGAAGGGTGAAAGAGCAACGGCAGAAATAGAAACTGGGCAAACTTTACCGCTGCGAGCGAACATTAGGATCTTTTAGTACCAATTCATGTTTAGCTAACGCAACTTTCTAGTTTAACCTCGTCCTACCTCTTGACAATGGCGCCAGACTTGTCGAATGTATTTTTAACAGTGAATCAATTAGGCAACGAATAGAAAGTTCATTCCTGAACGCTTTTGAATCTCAAAAGTTTTCTCTGGCAGAGAACCATATAGGTCACTACCCTGTGTCTGGGGCCAAGAAGGACAGTGCGTTTGAAATTATCATCTCATGTCCAAATGCCGATAATTAATCGCAGATTTTACCTGGATACATAGATAATCTTGCTTTTTTTTCCTTTTTTTATCTCTCATCAATGCAAGAAGGAGAATTCAAGAGGCGATCCTCATTCCCAGAAGAGTATTTTTTTTTTTTTTATGTAGAATTAATGTGGGGGCGGGGGGGAGACTGACGAAAGGAAAATTATATTCATATGAACGGTGGGCATCCCACATTGAATATATTAGATGTACTTCCTTTATTCGTCAACAGACTATATCAAGTAAAAAGAAAAAAAATACAATGAATAGGAGACTCACACCAAAAATAAAGTTTTATTGACGAAAACTTAGAATGTATTTGCTAAAACTGAATTTGAGTACAAAAGATATGTTGTGAATCTCAAAGCAAAGTTAGTTCTGAATGCACAAACGGCCAGCTTCCAATCAAGGAAAGAAAATGACAAAAGACTGTATTACATATATAACTGACCTTTTGAAGAACCATAAGGAAGAATAGAGAGGAGATTTTGTTTATCAAAACAAAGTTGACTAACGACGAAAAATTCCACATAGGAGGTTGTAAAGAATAGCTATTTTGTTCAATGTCATTTCTTATGTGTAAAGAAAAGCCGTCATCAAAGAAGATAAATTACAAGATGATTGTTAAAAGCATTAAAGACAAACAAACAATCAGTATGAGAGAGAGAGAGAGAGAGAGAGAGAGAGAGAGAGAGAGAGAGAGAGAGAGAGACGTTTAGCATACTAAACAGACAACCATTAAAATCTAGTCAGATTCCAGCTTCCATTGATGAAAGGATATATGTGACTATGCAAATATTAAAATTATCTCCATTGTTTGTCTTTAAACAAATGGCATCAACCGAAAAACGAAAAGAAAGGTAGACAACGTTGCTCAACTAATTGTTTATGTGCAAACAGGTGCCATCCATTAATATAACAGGAACAATAGATGAGAGGCATTGCCATACAAATGAACTACTTTGTATGGGGAGATAAGCAGCCTCCGTCGAAGAAAGAAGAGAAGTGAGTGCCCCGGGGCCACTTAAAAAAAAAAATCAGTTTCTGTTTGGAAAACGGACGTTGTCGAAGATAGAGGAACAGGCAAATATGATATTCGTGTTCAGACAAATTTAACTGCCTTATATCAGTCGAGCTGTCAAGATTAAAAACGCTAGTGAATGGCTGACGAGCAGACAAGCAGCTCTCTTGACGAAAGCCAAATAAAGAAACGAGGAAATGAATTCCCAACGAAGTCGATTGTTTGCGCGAGGAGAAACAACCTCCATTCCGGAGAGAGAACGCAAAGAAGAGACGAGACACATCTCACAACATTGTCAATTGTTTATGGACAGACAAACAGCCTCCTTCCGCGTCGGCGTAAATCATCATTGGAGCGGAGCGACGCTGCCCATGAAGAACTGCTCTGGGAAGTTATGAATGAGATCTCCCCCCCGGGAGTCGATGAGTCACGCTGAATTATGTATGCATTCTGTATCTAATTGCTTTCCAGATGGGCATTAACTGCTTGTTTTTTTGTTTATTTTTTTAATACTATGAATTTCTCTTCTCGGGAAGATACACATACACACACATGTAAATTCATATATATATATATATATATATATATATATATATATATATATATATATATATATATATATATATATATATATATATATGTATCTGTGCGTGCATGTATGCATGTATGGATACACACACACACACACACACACGCACATACACACACACACACACATATATATATATATATATATATATATATATATATATATATATATATATATATATATATATACATCGAGCTACAAATGTCCTTTAATATCTAATTCACTCTACCTCGGAATTAATATATTTTCATATATGCTTGACCGAAGGGGAATTTTATTAGGCGATAATAGAATTGTCGGCGCCCGGGCGCGAACCCAGGACACCATACAAATCCAGGAACGTTAGTGAAGCTTTTACCCACTCCACAAGTGGGTAAAAGCTTCACTGACGTTCCTGGTGTGTCGGATTTTAGGTACTAATCTCCTTATAATCCCTATCTGTCAGTTATACGACCTTTCCTGTACTGTCAGTTCCTCATGTAAGTCAGTTTGTCTGCCGAGTAAAGGACATTGAGTCGAAAGATATTGCAGAAACTCCGTTGTTTATTTTTCTTCATGGCTTATACCTTTAGTTATGAATTTATCACGTTCCAAACTTTCGTGATTCAGTTATACATACACACACACAACACACGCACATACACACACACACACACACATATATATATATACATCGAGCTACAAATGTCCTTTAATATCTAATTCACTCTACCTCGGAATTAATATATTTTCATATATGCTTAACCGAAGGGGAATTTTATTAGGCGATAATAGAATTGTCGGCGCCCGGGCGCGAACCTAGAACACCATACAAATCCAGGAACGTCAGTGAAGCTTTTACCCACTTGTGGAGTGGGTAAAAGCTTCACTGACCAATTCAGATCTTTGATAAACAAAAACTTATTCACAAAACATATTAAAGATACATATGCAACGAAAATATCTCTAAGGCAACTAATTTGTATTTAAGTCTGTAATTATATCTTTGAGGTCATTCTTAAACATGTTACAAATACAAGGGTCTAAATGAAACAGGCCACGTCTAATATTAAAATTACAATGGGAAGTAAGTTGTATTATGGCAGATTCTAAAAGATTTCCTGATAAGACATCTTTTGATCTTGCAGTTACTGAATTACCAATCCAATTTATCCTGTGGTTGTTTTCACTTAAATGAATGAATACTGCATTTAATTGTCTTGTCCCTGTGTCTGAGCAGTTGGACTTAATCTTTTTGTTTTTAAATTGTACCCATGTTTATGCTTGTTTGGAAAGGTTACTCATTCTCCAGGTGTGTCGGATTCTAGGTACTAATCTCTTTATAATCCCTATCTGTCAGTTATACGACCTTTCCAGTACTGTCAATTCCACATGTAAGTCAGTTTGTCTGCTGAATTAAGGACGTTGAGTCGAAAGATCTTGCAGAAACTCAGTTGTTTATTTTATATATATATATATATATATATATATATATATATATATATATATATATATATATATTTGCACAGACATACAAAGAGAGGGAGAGGTAAGGAAAGAATAATAAACCGAAAACCATTTCCATTACAGAGAATTACTTATTCGTGGTACATCGCCCCGCGAAGATAACGTCGCCGTCTTGACATTGGGTAAATGAATGGCCGAGCGGCGAGTGTACCTCAAGATTTACGGCTAATTAAAGCGTTTATGTAACGGTTGTCTCCGACACCTCGCAGCAATGTCAGGACTTCGCGGAACTCGGCGTAAATCGTCTTTGCAAATAATGGAGATATAATTCAAGGGAGGCCCTTCCACAGCAACGGAGGGGACGTCCAAATCGATGTTTTGTGATGCACCGAGAAGCATCTATTTTCATTACTTGAATCGTCAAGGGCCCGTTTTTTCTCTGGAGTTCATTCTGTCGCCTTTCGCTATTTTTACCGTTTTCCTCAGTTTTGTTTACGTACATGTTGCAAGGCAATCTATGTAAATAACTTGTATGAACTTTCGTAGGAATGATGTCTTTTTAAGCGTAAATAAAAAAACTCCACCCAGAAAATCTGCAGCATATAAGAAAAGTATATAATTTTCCCGATATATATATATATTATATATATATATATATATATATATATATATGATATATTATATATGATATATATATATATATATATATATATATAATATATGATGTGTGTGTGTGTGTGTGTGTGTGTGTGTGTGTGTGTGTGTATTCTTCTGGCTCACATTGAGATCAAACCCGGCGTCTATTCAATTCTGTGAAACACGTGCTTATAAGTTAATTAGTTCTATATATATAATATATATTATATATATATGTTGGTGTGTGTGCGTGTGTGTGTGTTGGTGTCTGGTGTGTGTGTATGTATGTGCTTGTGTGCGTGATTGTTTATATGTCTGTATACTGAAAACGTCTATTCACGGCACACACGCACACCAACGTACTCAGACACAAGCCTTTTCGTTTTTTATCACCAATTTTCTCTAATAGCACTCGTAATTAGCTTTTTTTACGTGCAATAAATCAACTGACGCTCATGAAAATTACACCAGCGGTATTGTTTCACAGTCGTACATCCTTCGAGAAAGAGAAAGGTGGTAATGTATCTCGGGTCACAAGGCCTTGATTGTAACTGCTTGCATTCTATAGGCAGGGTAAAAGAAAAAATGATAGAAAATAATAAAAGGGAAAAGCAAAGGATTACTAAAAAAATAGAAGTTATTCCGTATTTAGTGATATCTTAAAATATATTGCTGCTTCATCAAAAGTCAGTTTCTATTTTTAACATTACAAAAATTCTAAAACCAATACTGCTAATTCATTCATTAAGATACATTCACCGCTTTTACCCCTTAGATTAATTAACAAGTGAATTACGTTTTCTTATAGTTCAATAAGATATTTTTCTTTGGGGGAATGATTTTGATTTAAAATTTAAAGCAGAGATAATGAGCTAATATTTCTCATTTATTAAGATAATACTCCAAATCTGTTATCAAATGAAAACCTCTTTGTTACATCAGCCATTCTTAAATTTGAAAATAAAAATTTAAAAAATGTGCGTCCCATGAAACAATCAGTCACATTCTTGGATAAATTTAACCTTAAATAAAATAAAAACTACATAGGTTAGTGATTGGATGGTGGGTTAACAGCATAACAATTTGCAACTCTTCTAGCTTCAGTAGTTTTTGTGGGTTAACAGCATAACAATTTGCAACTCTCTAGCTTCAGTAGTTTTTTAAGATCTCAAGGCGGACAGAAAAGTGCGGGACGGAGAGACAAAAAGCCATTTTAATAGTTTTATTTTACAAAAAACTAAAACGAAATCAACAAAAGACTGCCATCAGTTGTACACTCATGACATTCGTAATCACCTGATTTGATGCAACAATTCTCCCTTAACAGACACGTTAACTTCACGAAGCTGACGTCGAAGAAAAGGTTAATGTTATTCGAGACGGATTCATAATCAAAGGCTGATTTACTTTGGGATACAATAAATCACCCTGGAGAGAGACGTGATGGGATTTACGTCCTCTCTAAAGCCTTCATTCGAGAGGATCATTTCTCCTGCCGCTCTGAATGATTTACATCGACAAGGTGAGAGGCAATTTTGCCTGTACACACACACACACACACACACACACACACACAGTTGCATCATTTTCTTCTTATTCTGTTCCTTCCCCTTCTCCTTAGTTTTCTTTTTCTTTCATTGTCGTTTTTCTTTTATATTTTTTCTTTTCTTCTCTTCTAATTTGTTATTTTCCTTCGTTTGTAGCTGTATTTGACATAACCCTTTCCTTACTAAATTTCTAGTTTTCCACTTTTTCTTCCAATTTAAGTTGCTTCGTTTCTTCCTTTGCCGTTTTGACTTGGGTAAGCTTTTCTTTCTTAAATATCTATTCCACATTTTCATTTTAGGCAAGTCTGTATTTTATTCCTGCCACTCTCTGGAACTTCTGCCTTCTCAAGAACCATTGCTTCTGATTGTTGGAATTCATTTTTCTTCCTCCTTTCTGAGCATTTTCTGTTTAAATATTAATTCGCTCTGTCTGGTTAATCTCGTATTTTCCCAAATAGTCATTCTTTATTTCTCTTCCACCTTCCCTCTTCTTATCTTTTTTCTTGGTTAGTTTCATGTTCATCGTTTCTTGTGGCTTATTCCCTGATCGAATATTTACACAACTATTCTTATCAATTTTTCAAATATTTTGTGTATGAGTAAAGGAATACACTTTTAATCTCTTT